>NW_015182268.1:0-604 GCF_001447785.1 Gekko japonicus
AATTCTCTCCACCCCATGCATAATTTTATTGGAACCTCTATCATGTCCCCCCTTAGTCAAGTCCCAGACTCTTCAGCCTTTCTTCATAGGGAAGGTGCTCCAGCCCCCTAATCATCTCAGGCTCTGGTCACACGGGAGGATCCACAAGAGGGACGGATCGGGGGCGCATCAAGCGGGCACGATCACACTGCAACATCTGGGAAGCGGCGCGCACCTGTCCCTGATCCATCTCTTCGGCCCACAAACGTGCATCAAAAAGGCACTAGCAAAACAGCAGTACCTACTGGATGATACGGGCCAACGGAAGGCGTCTGGTCGGGGAAGCGCCGGTAGGCCGTCTCAGCTGGCGCCGTTCCCCATCCCACACATGTGCACAACGGCGCTACTGCCGGTTTGCTGCGCAGCGTGTGATCGGCTGCCGGAGCATGGACCCACGGGGGCACGTCAGATCACGCTCCCGCTGTTCTTTTTGCTCTGGCTCTGATTTGTCACCCTTCAGCGGCGGATCATTGGGCTTGTGTGACCGGGACCTCAGTTGCTCTTTTCTGTACTTTCTGTACTTTTCCCAACTCTCTTATGTCCTTTTTGAGATACGGTGACCAGA
>NW_015182269.1:0-611 GCF_001447785.1 Gekko japonicus
AAGATCCCAACCTCCAAGAGCAACATTTCAGGGAAATCAAAGTACTGCAGTAAGAAATGGCAAGTTCTGTTGTGCTGACAGAAATGCCTTCCATTAGCAGAAAATTTAATTTGGATCCAACACAGTGTTTGTGTGCTCAGGGTTTGTGTAGGCAGCATGCTGGAGGGTGAGGGTGGAATCATCTGGCGGCTGTGGTGGTCTAGGAGGCGATAATGGTATAAGCCAGGGGTGGCCAAACTGTGGCTTGGGAGCCACATGTGGCTCTCTGCAGGGCGGCTGGGAAAGCGAAAGGGAGACATGCCTTCCCAATGGGTCTTCCCTTCCACAGCCAGTGTTCCCCTCCCTAGATAGGCTTGAGACTTGAGATGGGGGGGGGGGGCAGAGAAAGAAAGCAACTCTAAATGTGTTCTTAAAGACTCCGCTCCCCACCAGCCAACTTGGAGAAGGCATTTGTCTCTTTAAACCCCTTCTCCAAGCCAATCCAGCTGGCGTGGGGGTCTTGGAAGATGCATTTAAAGTTAAAGTTGTCTTATTTCCACCTCTTCCTCCCTCCCGCCTTTTATTTGCTTTCTTTCCACTTTTTTCCTTTCCACCTTTCTTTATCTCTCTCT
>NW_015182270.1:0-602 GCF_001447785.1 Gekko japonicus
AGTGTGTGTGCGCGCAAGAGAGAGAGAGAATGTCTAGCAATTGTGGTTTTAGCTTTTTGATGTTTTACTACTACATGCTTTATGTACACCTGAGATCTTCAAAAGATAAAGGTATGTGTGTGTTTGAAATCATTTATTTCATTGGCTTGTTTCCCACAAAGTTCAGTGTTTTCTCATTAGCCTGTTTCTTTAATGAACTTCATTTTTTAATGTTGATTACATACGTAAGTGCCATCAAGTTGCAGCCAACTTATGGTGACCCCAGCAAGGGGCTTTCAAGTGAAGTGAGAGGCGGAGGTGGATTGCCATTGCCTTCCTCTGCAGAATCTAATGCTGATTACTTTCTTGTTTGTTTGAAATTCCTCTTTTGTTCTAATTACTTCTCATCTACTTAGCTTAAGCCCACTTTCAAGGCCTGTCACACACTGTGCCCTCTGTATAGAGTCCCATTGGTATTGTGCACTTTTCATTGCAGGCACAGCACCAGTTTATTTACCTTTGGCTTCCTGCTCATGGATTTCTTCTGCAGTAGTCGTTCATGTGATATATACATATCAACATATCATGCACCACTATACCACCTAGTTGTCGTGTTTCAAATG
>NW_015182271.1:0-594 GCF_001447785.1 Gekko japonicus
TCTTAGAATTCCAAAAAGAAGATTTATTTGAACTATTTACAAATTAAGCACAGGAAATAAAGACGAGCACATTCACACAACCTGGGCAGAAAATAAACACAATTTAAAATGCCATTCCTCTGTCCCCTACACACCCTCACTATCCCTGGAGGTTCTGGAGAAACCCTCAGCCCTTCACCGGACTGGTCATTAGTACTGTTGCCCTCTTGGCTGTCCACCATGTTTTATAGTGGCCTGGAGTTTGAGGCAACAGGAGCTCCCACCTGTCCGCTCCCTTGAAGCTGCTGTCCATGCTGAGCCCAAAGGCTGAAGACCAGGCTGAAGACTGAACTCCTCCCTCAGGAGCCAAAGCCTCTATCTCCCTGGCTTGTGTCTCCATTTTCCCGCTCTTTCCCCTACAGCTTCTGGGAACTGTAGGCAGGGAGGTATGGCAGCTCCATTGTTCCCTACGGAGTACCTCCCCCCTCCTAAGGACTACCAGGCTGGTATCCATTTTAAAATACACTGCTGCCTCTGCCTGGCAGCCATTTCGTCACAGCTTGTATAGTCAAGAAAGCGAACACTTAGAAAAACTCTTTAAAGGAGACCAGTTTC
>NW_015182272.1:0-601 GCF_001447785.1 Gekko japonicus
TTTCGCGCAGCAAATTCTCTGTGTGACCGCGGCCACTGTTACGTGTACCTCAGTATGGTGTGACCTCTGGAGAAGGCCCCAACAGGGCGGAAACACGTCAGGTCATGTGTACGGGCCCTCTAATAAATACATGTATTTTTGTATATTATAAGTTTCAACTAGGTTTTTTAATATTGGCCCTTTATCAGACTTCTTTCGAATCCCCACTTCATGACATGGAAGCAGGATGGGTGAGTTTGGGCCAGCCACATTCTCTCAGCCTAACCTACCTCACAGGGGTGTTGTGAGGGAAAAAATGAAGCAGAGGAGAGTGACAGAAGCCGCTGTGGGTCCCCATTGCGAAGACAGGCGGGATACAAATCAATTAAATGAACAAAAAATTTTAAAAAAATAAAATGATACCACTAGCCAGACGCAGCCCCAGAAGGGACAAGAAGAGAACTAAGAAATTCCAACAAAGAACAAACCGTGACCGAAAAGTCCGCTTCACTGCATTATCTAGAGAAGGAGAACAGAGAGTGATTAAAATTTGAAATTTGCTGCCAGAGGAAGTAGTGATGGCCACAACACAGACAGCTTTGAAAGGGGATGAGACAGATTC
>NW_015182273.1:0-400 GCF_001447785.1 Gekko japonicus
GAATGTATTTACTTTTTATTTTACAGTTTTTAATCTGCCTTTGTGCCCTCATAAGAGCCACCAGGTGGTTAACAAAAACAGATAATAAAACCACATCTAAAAAACTGTTAAAACCAACAAAATACATATCTTTAAAACTATTAAAACCAGATCTAAAATACACATAGGTAAAGGTAAATACAAAACCATAAAAGCAATAACTTTGGGCAGGAAGGAGGGATAACTGAGGGAATGGCAAATGAAACAAAAAGTCTTCACCTGGTGGCGGAAGATGGCAACAGAAGGGGACTGATGAGTGTCCCTGGGAAGCGAGTTCCAGAGATTTGGTGCCAAGACTAAGAAGGCCCACTCCTGGGTTGCCACCTCCTTAATTTCAGAAACCATTTAAAACAGGTAGATT
>NW_015182274.1:0-789 GCF_001447785.1 Gekko japonicus
AGAGTAAACTTTGCCAGGATCCTGCTCTACAACAGTTGCACGTCTGACGCCTGCCCTCTTGTTGTTCCTTCATCTCCCCACCCCCCCAAGAGCCTTTCCTCTTTTCAGCCCCCCCACTCCTCGCTCGGCCTCTCTGGCAAACAGCTCTTTTGTTTTAACCCGTTCAGTGCTGCAGGCGAATGGCAAAATGCTACCTGCCCTTCCCGTAAAGAGCCGCGCTCAGACAGCTCAGACCCAGCTGGACTAGACTCCAGGCCGCCCGCCCGCCGTCAGCGACGCCCTGTAAAAAAGCACAACAGCGAGATTCGAGGCCAGACTCCTTGTTGGTCTCTAAGGCGCTGCTGGAGGACTTGAATCTGGTCACTCTGAGGCTGCTGCTTCCACAAAGACAGGATTTTGGAGCATCCACATGGCCTCACCCCCAAATTGTGCGCCTTCAAGTGGGAGCCAGTTTGGTGTAGTGGTTAAGTGCGTGGACTCTAATCTGGGAGAGCCGGGTTTGATTCCCCACTCCTCCACTTGCACCTGCTGATGTGACCTTGGGTCAGTCACAAGCTCTGGCACAGCTGTCCTTGAAAAAGAGCAGTTTGTGTCAGAGCTCTCTCAGCCCCACCGACCTCACAGGGTGTCTGTTGTGGGGAGGGGAAGGGAAAGGAGTTTGTAAGCCGCTCTGAGACTCCAAGTGAAGGGCGGGGTATAAATCCAATCTCCTCCTCCTCCTCCTCCTCCTCCTCACTATCTACATTTACGAGGTGGAACTGCTCTGTGTTTGGTGCAGGGAAAATAATT
>NW_015182275.1:0-573 GCF_001447785.1 Gekko japonicus
GTGCCTTCCTGCAAATGGGAAAAATCAACAACTACCCGTATACATGTATGTTGTGACCCTAGGGTTGCCAAGTTCATTTTAGTCCCCAGTGGGGGACTTGGGGGGGGCGTTCCCGGAGGGGGTGGGGCATTTACAATGTGATGACGTCACCTTGGGGACGTCTGTCCCCCCGCCCACCCGGTGGGCACATGGGGAAACGCCAGCTCCCTGCACTTAAAGGGGCACCTTTAAGTGCAGGAAGCTGGAAGTTTTCACATGCCTGATCTCCACTTGGAGATCGGGTGTGCGGGAAATGCCAGCTCCCTGCACTTAAAGGTGTTGTATGCACAGTTTATGAAACACTTTGTAATCTGCCACTGACTAACAGGTTTAACTTAATAGGTGCACTTAGCACTTCCATGGTGCATATGTTAAGTGCCATTTATGATTCTAACATCATGAATGTTTTCAGGTATTAACTTTGGTTCATTTGTGACTGTTGTTTGGATGCATGCTGGGAAGGTAAAATGCTGAAGCTTGTGACCTTGCTTGTTCTGGCTTCTAGCTGCACATGTTTCTGATGTCAGTTAACCT
>NW_015182276.1:0-631 GCF_001447785.1 Gekko japonicus
TTACATCATTTGGTTATGTGAAAAGCAGCGATGTGCTGCACTCTAAGAAACCGTTAGAAAGAGAAACCTGAAATTGATATACTTCAAAGAAAACATCTTTACGACTTGTCATCCACTGCATAATTTAAAGGAGATACATATTTTTCTCTAACGAGGGTTCGTTATCATATCACGGTTGTTTCTCCTTATAAAGTTCAACCTACAGGTTGGGGCTTGGGTTCTGGAACGACGCCTTGTCTCCTGGCTACAGAGATCAAACCCCCCCCGGAGGAAATGGCATCTTTGGAGGGTGGACTGAATAGCTACACAACTGGAGTTGCCAATCTCCAGGTGGTGGCCCGAGATCTCCCAGAATTCCAACTGGTTTCCGGGTAAAAGAGATCAGTTTCCTTGGGCAAAATGGCTGCTTTGGAAGGTGGATGCTGTGGCATTAGACCCCACGGAGGTCTCTTCTCTCTCCAAACCCCAGCCCTCCCCAGCAGCCCCATAGCGAGCAACTTTTTGCTAGGGAGGGAAAACTTTTTTGCTCAGGGTTTGTGGTTGTTGTTGTTCAGTCGCACAGTCGAGTCCGACTCTTCGCGACACCATTGACCAGATCACGTCAGGCCTTCCGCCGTCCTCTGAAGTTTGC
>NW_015182277.1:0-620 GCF_001447785.1 Gekko japonicus
GGTTTGGGGAGGAGAGGGACCTCAATGCCTTAGAGTGCACCTTCCGAAGTGACCCTTTTCTCCAGGTGAACTGGTCTTTGTCACTCGGAGACTAGCTGTAATCCCAGGAAATCTCCAGCTACCACCTGGAGGTTGGCAACCTTAAAGGTCAGGCCAGGGCCCTTTTTGCTGCCCTCCCAATACCACGTCCTCCAGCACTCAGAGTAACCAAAACAGCATTCTGAGGATCAAGATCCAGACCCTCGCAGGACCAACCTTTCAGCATTTGCATTACCATGGGACAATATATAGGCTGAGTTCAGACGGGCAGTTTGCCCCAATATAGGTGTGTGTGAGGAACGTTTCACAACTGGATTAAATGGGCCATTCACACAGGCACATCTGTCCGGCGTTCCCCACCAGTACTCACCCGAGTTTAAAAGATACCTGGTAAAAGTGGTAGCAAACCCTGGAAAGCGCAATTATCCCGCATCCATCCCTCACCAACAAAATGTGAACATCAAAGGCCACGTTTTTCTTATGCGCTCTTGCGCATAAGCACTCATGCACATATCACCAGATTACAAAAACAGAAAGCCGCTCCTTACAGCTGTGCCTCCTGGCCAACAGTGTAAATGCTC
>NW_015182278.1:0-588 GCF_001447785.1 Gekko japonicus
CTGAATAGTCTGGGGCGACTGTAGCAAGCGGGCAAACTGAACAGGGCGCTGCAGTATTTCTAGGCAGTCCCCATGTCCTTCAAGCCTGCATGGGACACAGAGGGCCAATAGAGTCGCTATGCACTTCCGGATTGGGTTGCCAAGTTGTGCCTGGCAGCTGGCAGGTAGGTAGGGGACATGGTTGTATGTGTGTGTGTGTGATGTCCTGTGTGCTCCTACATCACATCTGGGGGGAACCCAGAAGTGACATAGGGTGGCTCTAGGAATTGACAACAACTCTATGGTGGACCATAGAGCTACCTTGTGTCCCTTTTGGGTTTCCCCCGGAAGTGGCACAGTGGCACGGGATGCCGTTTAAAAATAACTCTCCCAACCTCTGCTTGGAGACCACATCAAGCCATGATTTGGGCTAGCCATGGATTCTTAGACCATCGTTTGAACCATGCTTCGGAGCAGTTTGCTTGCTTTCCTTTTCTAGCCTGTTCAGCACCTACATTGTGAGATGCAACGGCTTCCATAGATGGACCAATGGCCCTAGTGATGTTCTGATTTTTTTTCCCAATATTTTTAATTGAAATTTTTTAGAAT
>NW_015182279.1:0-581 GCF_001447785.1 Gekko japonicus
TGCTGGACAGATGCCTCCACGCTGTCTGGGGGGGGGCAAACCCCTTCCATAGCCCGCTTCCACAGCCAACGCTGTGAGCCTGAGCCCCCCAGGTAAAAACACAAAGCAGCTGGGTATTGTGAGCTTCCCCTGCCCCTGAGCCACCATGAGACTGGGAAGACAAGCTGAACTACCCCCCACCTGCAGAAGTTGGGGGGGGAGGTGGCCCAGGTACAAGGCCATACGCACAGCAAGACGCAGGCCAAGCAAAGCCTGATAAGCCAGAGACATCTCTGCGGCAGCCGCCACCTCTGGCCAAGGCTGCAAGGTGATCCATGGTAGTGGGATGCTGTGGGTTCAAGACTGAGATCGTCAGCAAGCTGTGCCAACCCCATGTGACAGTGACCGCCGCAGGCTGAAGGCCACTGGATCATCTGATGGGGAACTGGGCACCATGTGCACAAGGCCACATGTGTGGCAGAGGCCCCAGGCCACCTGGTGACCAGTATAGCTGGAGATCACCAGCACCACCCTCCCACGAGATGGCAGCCACCTATGGCTGAAGGCCTCCATGTGTTCCATGGTGGTGGGAGGCCCGGCCA
>NW_015182280.1:0-585 GCF_001447785.1 Gekko japonicus
GGTCGGCATCTCTGAACTAAGCAAGGACAATTTGGAGTGTGTGAGTATTACTGCCTCCCAAGAAAGGGAGATGTGGTGGGATACATATATGTGCCCTGATCTAGATGGCCCAGGCTAGCCTGATCTCGTCAGATCTTAGAAGCTAAGCAGGGTCGGCCCTGGTTAGTATTTGGATGGGAGACTACCAAGGAAGCCCAGTGTTGCTACACAGGGGCAGGCCATGGCAAACCACCTCTGTTCATCTCTTGCCTTGGAAAACCATAGGGGGTCACCATAAGTTGGCTTGCGACTTGATGGCACTTTCCACCACCACATCATGTGACCTCATCAGGTTGCACATGCAGCTACTATGCACACACCCATGATGGAATCTGCTGTGCATAGCACATAGAGGTAGATTCGGTTTGTCACATTCCATGCCTGTAGAACAAGGCAAATATCAGGAAACCAGTAAATATTATTTTCCATGTGCTGCCAATGTGGGGGGGCTGGGGTTGACAGATAGGCGAGATTTTGTCGTCTTAAACCTCATTCACTGGGTAAAGAGCAATCCTCTCTATTCCACCATTGCCTTCTATGCACTGT
>NW_015182281.1:0-572 GCF_001447785.1 Gekko japonicus
CAAGTGCCAAAACCCACAACACATCTGCATGTGAAATTTTTAGTGTGCTGGCAAACAAATCGACATGAAGAAAGATAGGGCTGCATTAACCCAGACCCTTTGGTTCCAGCCCCAGCTCTGGTGTGCCACTGCTCCAGTAACATCTATATGTGCAGCCATGGTTTCCTCATTTTATCTCCATAACAACATTGCCAGGTAGGTTAGGAGGAGATGTGCACCACCATCTTAAGCATGTTTCCTCAGAAATAGGTTCCACTAAATTTCAAGTAAGCGTACTTAGGATTACAGGCAGAATGATTTACTCAAGAGGCTATCCTGCGAGTTCAATAGCTGAGCAGGGGTTTGGACTCAGTTCCCTGTGATCTGAACCCAACATTCCAATGGCTGTACCAAGTTAGTACTGGAAGAATAGGAGTGCTGCAGAAGTCGGTTGACTAATGGTGGTGGAAAGTGCCATCAAGTCACAGCTGACTTATGGTGACTCTATAGGGTTTTCAAGGCAAGTGACCTTCAGAGGCAGTTTGCCATTATCTGCGTCCGTGACACTACCCTAGTATTCCTTGGAGGTCTCC
>NW_015182282.1:0-586 GCF_001447785.1 Gekko japonicus
ATGTGTCCAGAGTTCCTTCAGGAAGTGATGTGGGTGTTGGTTCATGTTGGTGGCCAGAGTCCTAAACCTCTGCTCTTGAAATCAAGGCAAGTCTTCTGCAATGTCATTACTGGTGCCTGCAATATATCACACTGAGAAAAGGGTGTTAGACACCAAACAGGTCTGCACAAATTTGCATTCTAACTATATAACCCACTCAGACTGTGATGACTGGTGGTTAATGACTCTGATAACTGCTTGATTGTTGCACCAGAAGAGGACCTGCTTGTCCCTGAACATATCCTGCCACATGCAGACAACTGCTAGTATTGGAAAAATTCCAAGAAGGTGAGGTCTCTGAGAATACCTGACCAAGGAAGCATGACCAAGCCCAGTGTGGGAGCCAACTCTTAGAAGGCCAGTGGCCATTAAAGAAAATGCTAAACCCCAGGCTGTACAAAGCATCAGTATGAACCTGTAAGGTTACCGCTGGTGTGAGAAGTGATTGCCAAAAGTGACTCAATTGAAATGAACCAGAAAGCTCAACCAGACCCTCAGATCTTCTCACATACTATGGGTGACCCTAATGTGTGTGTGGGAAGCCCCC
>NW_015182283.1:0-577 GCF_001447785.1 Gekko japonicus
ATCAATCTGTACAGCAGGAGTGCCAAACGCGGCCTGTGGGCTGGATCTGACCCCCACAGTGCTCCTATTCAGCCCTTGAGCAACTGGCTCTCACCTGCTTTCTTCTCCAGTTCTGCTACTGCTGTGTTGCTGCTTGCTTTGCCAAACTCTCTCAGTCACACAGGAGAGATAGATAGGCAAGCCTCTGTTCTCTGCCTTTATTGGATGCAGAGAAAGAACATTGGCACAGTATGGGGACTGATCTAGCATCGGGCGACCCGCCTGCTGCCTGATATACTAATCCACCCCCCAGCCCATCTGCCAAGGGGTAACACCATGGAGTGGTAAATCACTAGCATCCCATGCAGCCCCATATCCAGAAAATGTTTGTTGGGGGTGCCCCAAGGTGCCCCCTGGGGAGAGTGGAGTTTGGGGAGCGACCTCAGCTGGGTGTAATGCTTCAGCCAGTGCTGCTTGAGCCACACAGGCAGGCAGATGCACACAGGCCTAGGAGCACTGGCCGCACCCCATACTTATGAGTCAAAGTGTTAGAGAAGGTGGGAGGACACCAAGCAAGCAGCCAGCCACAGGAGCTTCT
>NW_015182284.1:0-573 GCF_001447785.1 Gekko japonicus
GTCCTCCCCAATAAGGAGGATGTCACACAGTTGTTTTGGCAAGAGGGGCCTCGGTTTTGGGATGCCCTACCCCCCCACCTTCTGCCAAGCACCCGACTGGCATGATTACTGCATTTCAGAGACAGCCTTGGGCTTGTGGCACATGCAGCCCTCCCCAAAATATAATTCTAAATGATCCAATACAGAAATGAGTTCTGGAGAGGCATAAGCCCAACAGCTTGCTTTGTGGATTAAGAAAGCTACGCTGTGCCTTCTGGGGTCCTGTGACTCAAGCTTCTCAAAACTTTTTGGAAAGCTTTTAAAAAAGAAAACCCATTGCCCCCAAACCGTTTTGTCCTATGCTGGCATTGTATCCTCATGCCTTTGCTGGGGGAAGAGACGACTGAGCCAAGTTTCAATGAGGTGTGGCTGAATGGCTACATTCCACATTAGAGTCGTGCTTTTCAAAGTTCCGGGGTGGACCTTGCTCTTGGGTCCCTGCTTTGAAGAGCTATTTTGTTTTCTTTGGATGTAAAAGCAGGTGGATGAGAGGACATGAGAAAGGGAAGAACTCAGAGGGCAGCTCCTAACCTG
>NW_015182285.1:0-577 GCF_001447785.1 Gekko japonicus
TTCTAATGACATATAGAGGGGATTCAGATGTAATCGATTCTGATTTAGTAAAAGAAATTTCATGTTATTGAAGTGAATAAAATGCCTCCCACAAAGTGTTCTCAGTTGCATAAAAGATATGCAAGAATTTACTCAAAAGAAAAACACGAAGTAAAGCTGAGAAATTTCACATTTGGGTCTGCACGATGCGACTATTCTTCATGAGAACCTATATTTCCGACCAGCTCACTGATTCAAGTAACTACAGTGTCTTAGGTGAGGCTGTCAAAGGTACAAATTCCTCTCCTGATGAAAAAGAACCATCTAGGCGGGCACGCTCCTCCGAAGCTCCAGAGGGAGCAGCCTGTGACCTGGCGGGAGGGAGGGGGTCTGGCTGGTTCTGGACTCCCCCCAAAGTCCTTGTAGAGGGCTCTCAGCCTGGGGCACTGGGGGTGCCTCTCCCAAGGCCGAGGCCAAAGAATCGAGGCTCCCCCCTGCCCTTATAGGTCCCCTATAAGGCATTAAACGAGCATATTGGACTAACGAGCAACTGACCCGCGAAAACAAACATCTTACCTGATGAAGCGGAGCATGAGTA
>NW_015182286.1:0-737 GCF_001447785.1 Gekko japonicus
CCCCGGCGCAATCCTTCACCGCGCCGGCCCACCACCTCCGGCCTGCCTGCGAGGGGAACCCGAAAGTGCGACGGCGCAGATTTAAGGAGAAGCCAGGCTGGGAGTGGGGAGGTGGATGGAGCACTGCCAATGGCTGGGGCATGATGAAAAAGCACATTTGACCTTACAAAAAAAAAATCTAATTAACCCGCTCCTGAAGTTTAGGCTCCTCCCGCTTCTCCTCCTCCTCTCTCCGGAACATTTCGGATTTCTCTTCATGTTTATGATTACTGGTTTAACGCAGTAATTCAGCAGCAGCCGCAGACAAGCCTCCCCCCCTTCGCCCGCCGGTCTCCCCTTCACTGTTCCCTCTAAGCTGAGTTAGTGTGAGCTAGCTCACAGTTTTTTAGCCTCTGGCTCACATATTTTTGTCTTAGCTCAGGAAGGGATGGCTCCAGAGCAAGCTAATCTATGCAGCAGCCAAATTACTCGCTCACAAATTTAATGCTAGTAGCTCACAAAGTAGAATTTTTGCTCACAAGACTCCACAGCTTAGAGGGAACATTGCGTCCCCTTGTGTTTGTTTAGCACCAGGCCGGGGTTCTGATAAACGCTCGTGGGCGATGCTGCATCTAGCATTTGCTCCACATTTTCTCAACTGGGAGGAAAAGGCCCCCGCCCCCGCAAAACCGCATCCAAATACCTCAAGGCTGTACTGACGGCAAAGTCACCCTAAAGGTAAAGGTAAAGGTTTCCCT
>NW_015182287.1:0-558 GCF_001447785.1 Gekko japonicus
ATCATGTTCAGAATCTTCTGTTTGCTTGTCTATTGTTATTCATTTTGTAAGTGACTTCCGTGGCAAAAGCTATGTGTTCTATCTCATCCATTTTTCCTTTGTTTGAAATCTTTCTTCATACTCTCATTAAATCACAGCTATTTCACACAGGAAAGCTAAATAGTAGGTACTGGTTACCTGTATTTTTGAATTACCCTTGTCCTGAATGCCTTAATTCTGCACAAAATCTGTACAGCTTTAATAAGTTGACAGAATTTAAGTTTCTGTCGTCTTATTAAATTCTGTCATCTTTCTGTCAGGAATTTAGATGGCGTGATTGAAAATGTAGCCAAATCCAAACAAAACAGACCTCCCAGTAACCACACTCCAAAGAAAACAAAACTGGGGCCAATATCAATCCAATAATACACTCTAAAACATAAGTTGTATATGCTTAATACAGTTAAGTTATACAATCTAGCCATACAATATCAAAGTGTTTACAATAACAAGATAATACAATAAAATGTATAAAATGTATAAAGCAACTGTGATTGAAAATGTTACAGGAATTCCAAT
>NW_015182288.1:0-395 GCF_001447785.1 Gekko japonicus
ATCAAGAATGAAACTAAAATTATTACAACGTCAATAAACTGCTTGTTAACACAAGAAATAGCCAAAAAATTATGTATGCAAAACAAAATTACTTTGAAAATGCTAACAAACTGACTAGATGGTTAGTGTATAAACTATGGAAAGAAAAAGAAAAAAGGAATAGGAAAATTTTAAGAAATGAGGAAGGAGAAGAAAAAAATATACCTAAAGACTTGAAAAAGATTATTGAAGCCTTTTTTCAGAAATTATACCAAAAAAAGAGAAACTACAGCTAAGGAAGTAAAAGATTTCTTTAAAAAATGTAACTCAAAGAAATATACCGAGGAACAAAGGAAAATTTTAAATGATCATTCACCTTCTCTGAATAAATAGAAGCACTAAAAAAGCAAAAAAAA
>NW_015182289.1:0-581 GCF_001447785.1 Gekko japonicus
GGTATTTTTTAACCCCGGAAAATTGTGCCACATGCTGCACCCTGCCCTCAACCTGCCCTCAGCTGATGTCCTGCGCCTGAAGTTGAATAAAAGATTGCCTAGCAACCAGAGCAGCTGCGAGGGTATCCGAAGTGTTTGGAGGGGTGCACATGTTTCTTAACAAAATTCTGCATCATGGCAGGCAGAAAGTTTTCTTGCCCCAACCCAGAGAAAAGCACAGAGGGTTTGTCGCAATTAAACACGCCCTCCTAAGAGGCGGTCATTTCCCCTCTCCCCACTGCTGTCCCAGGAGAGGTTGGAAGGGGTTAAATGCGCAGAGCTCTATTTCTAGATAGGTTCCTAAATGGGAGTTTCCTTCCCAGCCCATTCCTTTCCCCCTTAGTTTGGCAAGCCTCTCCTTGCAGAGTATTGGGGAAACTGTGCGGATTCTCAGGAAGGTGTGTGTTGCTATGCAAAGACTAGATGTGGGTAAGTGAAAGCAAAGGGGGGATCCTGTATGCAAGAAAATGTTGCAGGAGTGGCGAGAGAAAATAAATGTGGGGGGTGGCGAGAGTCAGGCTGGTAGCTACAGTGGGGCCCCT
>NW_015182290.1:0-566 GCF_001447785.1 Gekko japonicus
GATCACCAACCCATTCTCCAGATGCCAATTTGAAGACCAGAACAGCTGGACCCCCTCAAAGGTCTGCAGGAACTACAGAGTCGGCGCCATCTCACTATAAGACTTTCACTGGTATGGAGCATAGGCAGTTTGATAGCCCGAGACGGTCAACTGGAGGGCTAACAGGCTTTCCGACTGCTCCCTTCAGGAGCCAGATGTACTGGAAAGGCCAAGAACCAAACCCCTAAATGGTCTGCGATCTTCATAGCTGGCGGACCGCCTCTTCCGACATATTCCCCCTGAAATTTGCTTTCTTCAAGCAGCAAGCCACTTGTGCTGCCTGATCCCCGGGATGTTTGCCAAGCATCTACCAGGATGAGGGCCTTCTTTGTGGTGGCCCCGTCCTAGTGGAACCACCTGTCAGACAGTACACGGGCCCTGCGGGACTTAACTAAGTTCCACAGGGCCTGCAAAAGGAGAGTTCTTCCATTTAGCTTTTCATTAGTCGGGTCTGTTTATGTGGACTGCCTTTAAGCTTTATTTGTACTATGTTTTAACTGATGTCTGATAATACCTTAGCTGTTTTT
>NW_015182291.1:0-573 GCF_001447785.1 Gekko japonicus
CATTCTCAATACAGGTGTACCTCATGAGTTGTGTCTAGCTCCTGATAGCACATGAGCTGTTACATGTTGTGCCAGTGGAAATTTCCAAGTTGTTTGCAAAGGCAAGCCCAAGTAGAAGGTGTTACAATAGACCATCTTCAGGGTTACTGTGGGATTGATCAGCATGGTTAGATAACCTGAGTCTAAGTAGGAAGCTACCTTTCCTGTGAGATGGAGTCGAGAAAAAGTAGCATCTGCCTCCAGATTGACCTGTTTCTCCAGCATCAATTCTGGTTCTAACATAACTCCTAGAGACTCTAAACTGAAACAGAGCAGAGACAGCTGATATGGGAAGCACAATAGCCTCCAGGACCTCAGTCTTCTTGACTGGCCAGCATCACCTCCACCTTGTTTAAATTCAACTTCATCGTTCTGCCCTTAGCCACTTGATTAGAGCTGACAAACACTGGACCAGGATGGAGACAGCAGACTCTGGTGGCTTATACTTAGAACTATAGAGCTGAGCATCATCAGTATGCTTATGACACCCACCCAGCCAAACCCCTACTGGATGCTCTTGGATCCCCTCTGATA
>NW_015182292.1:0-613 GCF_001447785.1 Gekko japonicus
TTCTCCTCATTTTCTTGTAAATGTCTCAGGTGTTTGTATTCCTTTGAGGGAGCTCCCAAAGGGTCTCTTTTGTATATTTTTAGCAAATTTAACGTTTTAATCACCCTCTGGGGAGCATCTAGAGGCCTCCAACAAAGGTGTCAGAAAAGCCCCAGCCAGGACCAATGTTCCCTCTAAGCTGTGGAGTCTTGTGAGCCAAAATTCTACTTTGTGAGCCACTGGCATTAAAGTGGTGAGCGAGGGATGTGGCTGCTGCATCAATCAGTTTGCTTTGGAGCCCTCCTTCCTGAGCGGAGATAAATGTGTGTGAGCCGGAGGCTAAAAAATGGTGAGCTGGCTCACACTTAACTCAGCTGAGAGGGAACACTGGCCACGACTGGGAGACTGTCTGGAGAGGAGGGCTTGTTTTTGTGGCTCTCCATGTGGCAAAGTCACTCAGCTCTGGTCTTGCGGGGAGGAGCAGGAAGGGCAGCAACAGCGGGGGGGGGGGCGAAGGCCCAGAGAGGCTGCTTGCAGAAAGGGGCCGTTCTGCCCCAGTCCAGTGGACAGACAGAAGGCACCCCCGGCTCTGTAAGGAAGAAGACTCCTTTTAGAAGTGAAAAGTAGAGTAGAC
>NW_015182293.1:0-572 GCF_001447785.1 Gekko japonicus
AGTCCAAAATAAGATGGGAATCCCATTAACCAAGGGGGTCTTGGCTGACGGAGGGTGTGGGATTAAAGAGCCCTTCCCCCCTCCTTCTTCCCCTTCAGAGGGAAAGATCCTATGGAACAGACAGGGAGCTAGAAGGCCCAGGGAAGGCCATATAAGGGCAGGGAAAATGGTGGTGGCCATCTTGGTTCTCTGGACCCTCATGGCAGACTTACTTTCACTTTCACTCCCCAGCAAGCCAATAGAAATAGAAAATTGCTGCCAGTCAAACCTGCCAGTTCCCATAGAAAATGGCTGCCAATCAGACCTGCCAGTTCCTTGTTCTCAGAGCTGGATAGCTCAAGCTAGTTTGAACTGTTGAGATCTCAGAAGCTAAGCAGAGTCAGCCTTGATTAGTACTTGGATGGGAGACCACCAAGGAAGTCCAGGGTAGCGACGCTGAAGCAGGCAAGGGCAGCGGCTCTGGCCTGGATGGCCAAGGCTAGCCCAGTTTGATGAGATCTTGGAAGTTAAGCAGGGTCAGCCCTGGTTGGCTCTTGAGCTCTGGCTGTCTCTTGCTTTGAAAACCATATAGG
>NW_015182294.1:0-574 GCF_001447785.1 Gekko japonicus
GTGGTCACAACGTTCACAGGGTTGTGACAAGCTGCTCCCACAGTCTGCAGTTCTCCAGATCTGGTAGGCATTCCTTAACCAGCCTGATTGACAGCCATCTGCTTGGAGAGGCTCCCGCACTCATTCAGAACTGCTATCATTAAGCAGCTGGTGCCGATCCAAGAGGGGAGCACTCTGCGTGTCCTTAAGTCTTGTTGGAGCTTTTTCCTTCACTGTTCAATTAACAAAAGGGGTGCCCGGTAGGCGACTTGCTTCATCAGCTACTTCAGGGCTGTGTGGGTCAAGGTCAGCTGCCGGCAATGAATCTCGAGGCTCCTGTATCTCTAATTCACTCACTTTAGCTGGTTCAGAGCTGGCTGCATGTGGCTCCTCAACCCCTGAGGAGTCTTCAGCTACACTCGACTCAGGCTGGTCAGGCTGGCCCATATTGCTAGGGTGGGGGACTTACCGGGATGCTCTGGAAGAGGGGAGGGGAGAAGGATGATGTGCCCACATCACCTCTATCATGTCCCCCCTTATTCACCTCTTTTATAAACTGAAAATCTGCAGACTCTTCAGCCTTTCCTCTAGGGTT
>NW_015182295.1:0-566 GCF_001447785.1 Gekko japonicus
GGAAGACAGGCAAACAAGCTCTGGTTATTATTTTTGTAACTTGCCATCGAGGATTCCAACGATGGCCTATACAACATTCTAGGAAAATTCTCATCCGGCCAGGGACTAGACCCAGACCTGCCTGGGGTGCTTTATTAAGTGCCTTCAAGCCGAGATATTCAAACCGCTGAAGACACCAAGACTGCAGGGCTATTCACACTTATCTGGGAACAAAACGTCCCCTGACGCTGAGAAGATGATGAGTGGGGGTGGCGTGGCACCTTTAGTAGCAGCCAGCCCCCCCCCCCGACACCCAGGACTTGCTGACAGGGCCAGCGTTGAGTTTGGCAGGACGATGACGCGCGGCGCTCACTGCTGGCTGGCACCCTCCGCCCAGCAAGAACCGTCATGGCTACCCTTGCTCCTCCCTCCCCATGGTGCCACAAACAGGAGCCCCAGCATCTGGGAGCAAAACTGGCTGAAATTTTGAGATTTACTTCTGAGTAAGTGGAAATGTGGCTCAAAATGTATTAAGGGAACAGTGACTGGCTATAAAATAAATAGTGACAGACTTCACGTTCCTGGGA
>NW_015182296.1:0-569 GCF_001447785.1 Gekko japonicus
ACCCGACTGCTCAGCAGTTTCACGGAGTGTCCACTATTTTCCACGTTTATCGGATATAAATTCTTTCTCCATAAATATTTCATATTCAAGAAGGTTGTTTAGCATTTGAGGACACAGGTTTCGCACGTTCTTCTTTTTCCACTAGCCCCCTGGAGGCTGGCCAAACCCAATTAGGTGTCTTTGGCTCTTTCCGAGTTGCCCAGGAACAAACAGAGGGTTAAATCCCCAGCGGCAGAGGGTTAAATCCCCAGCGGCCAAACAGCCGCGTCATCTCATCCCTGCTTCCCCCTCTGCTGAGTCGGCCGCCTAATCTGATCAGCAGCCCACGGTGGGCTGGAAGGGGACGATTAGAGCGCGGAGATGATGCAGAATGGCCGTCGCCATGGTGACAGGGGGGAGAAAGGCCACCAGCCATGGCCGAGGTGCTCACAGAGCAATCAGTGGCAAAGCGGGTGGCACCTCGGCTCTAGCGATGGCGGGCTTTGCTGCAGCAAGCAAAGGGCCCTGTGAGAGGCCAGCCGCTGTGGTGAGGCCATATCTGATTGATTCGTGCAAGGGGTGACAGGCTC
>NW_015182297.1:0-574 GCF_001447785.1 Gekko japonicus
ATTTCCTAACCTGGGGCTGGCAATCCTACTTCTCTGTGTAGTGCTTTGAAAGAAATAAGAGTGATGGGACTCAGGAAAGAGCCTTCTCTACGGTAGCTTCCAAACTCTGGAACACCCTCCATTTGGAAACTTAGATGGCTGAAGTTATGTGATCAGAGGCACTTTATTGCTTTTCATGTATCTCGGGACTGAACGCTGTAGCACTGAAAATGCTCTGAAAATTGACTGTGCTGGTGTTTTGGCAAATCTCGGCTTAAAATTAAGGATGGTTGAATAATCACTGGTTCCACTTACGTCCTGGGTGCCAGGCAGCTGATCTGTCACCAGGCTGTTGGGCTATTAGTGGCCATTTTGTGCCTTTCTGCAATGAAGAGGTTGCATCCCAGCTCTGCAGGGATACAATCGGAAGATGACTCCCTGCCAGTCGGGGATGGGGATCGGCTGGGAGTCCTCTTCTGCTCTGCAACAAGCAGACTGTATTTCAGCTTTGCATGGACATGATCAGAAGAGCACTCCCTGCTGACTGGGGATGGGGATTGGGTGGGAATTGAAATTAAATCAAAAGAGTTTTTGG
>NW_015182298.1:0-550 GCF_001447785.1 Gekko japonicus
CTGCTTAGCTTCTGAGATGTGATGAGAATCGGGCTAGCCTGGGCCAGCCCGGTCAGGCCAGAGATGCACCTATTTGTTTTATTTATTTACAGCATTTATATCATGCCTTTCTGCCCAATTCAGAGCCACCAAGGCAACTAGCAATTAAAACAGCATAATAAAATATATCATAATAAAACCAATCAGAGCACTTAAAGTATATCATTACAAGCCATTTAAATGCATCATAAAACCAGTTAGAATGGAGCTGATGTACAGAGGCCAGCAAATAAAAAAAAAACCACAAGGCAAGAAGAAGAGATTGTTGAGGAACAGCAGAGAAAATGAGAAAGTCTTTGGTTATTGGCAGAAGGCAGTTCTAGAAGAGGGACACATGAATATCCGAGTGTTCCATAGTTTTGGTGCCACAACCAAGAAGGCCCGCTCTCTGGTTGCCATCCATCTAATCTCAGAAAGCAGAGGCACGCAAAACAGGCCCCCAGAAAAATGGCAGTAGGTCCCTCAAAGGGCTTTGCACTCCTCTGATCAACAGAGCCTGAGCTTTCTCAGC
>NW_015182299.1:0-764 GCF_001447785.1 Gekko japonicus
GATTTATGCAGCAGCCACATCGCTCGCTCTTGACATGTCTGGGGCGTCAGGAGGACGCCAAGAGGTTCGCTACCAGCTGTGGGTCCAAGACAGGCGTAGACACACCTCTGGTTTACCAAGGGTCGGGGTTGCCAGTTTGCTGTGGTGATGAAGTGCGCGGACTCTAATCTGGGAGAACCGGGTTCGATTCCCCACTCCTCCTCCACTTGCACCTGGCTGGCTGACCTTGGGCAAGCCATAGTTCTGATAAGAGCTGTCCTTGAAGAGCCGTTTCTGTCAAGAGCTCTCTCAGCCCCACCCGCCTCACAGAGTGTCTATCTGTTGTGGGGAGGGGAAGGGAAAGGAGTTTGTCAGCCGCTCTGAGACACCTTTGGGTAGTGAAGGGCCATGGGGTATAAATCCAGTCTCCTCCTCCTTCCTCTTCAGTTTGATGTAGAGAGAGCCAGTTTAGTGTAGTGGTTGAGTGTGCGGAATCTAATCTGGGAGAACCCAGCTTGATTCCCCACTCCTCCATTTGCACCTGGCTGGGTGACCTTGGGCAAGCTGAAGTTCTGGTCAGAGCTGTCCTTGAAAAAGAGCCGTTTCTGTCAGAGCTCTCTCGGCCCCACCGACCTCACAGGGTGTCCGTTGTGGGGGGGGGGGGGAAAAGGAGATTGTCAGCCGCTCTGAGACTCCTTTGGGTAGTGAAGGGTGGGGTATAAATCCAATCTCTTCTTCTTCATCATCCCCTCCCCCCTTTTCAGTTTGGTGTAGTGGCTAAGTGT
>NW_015182300.1:0-750 GCF_001447785.1 Gekko japonicus
ACTACTGGAAGAGGTCAGCCAGGGACATATTAGAATGTATCGGATCTATATCTACTGTACTGCACTGTGCTGAGTGCCTTTTGACAGTACTCACTAATAGACCATGGGAGAAGGTATCCTGGCTTACGAGCCCGTTCCATTTCCAGCAACCTATTCCTGATGCTGGGAAAGATTGAAGGTCAAAGAAGATGGGGACGGCAAAGGATGAGATGGTTAGACAGTGTCATAGATGCAACGAACATGAAATTGAGCAAACTTCAGAGGACGGCGGAAGACAGGAAGGCCTGGCGTGATCTGGTCCATGGGGTCGCAGAGTCGGACTCGACTGTGCGACTGAACAACAACAACAACAACAACTTCTTGGTATTGGAAGTAATACTGAAACATCAGTCATGATGCAGAGGTATCTTAGACATGGTAAAGGTCATGCATGCACATGCATGCACACACGCACAAAACAAGAGACACCCTACATCTAAAAAGCCGGGGAGCACTTGAAGTGATCATCACGCCAGGCTGCTTAGTCTTTAAAATCTTCAAGGTTTGGAGGAGCAGGCAATGTTTTCTCCCCTACTGGAAAGACTACAGCAGTCAGAATGCCCACCAATATACCAGTGAGACAAAGAAAGCTATCAAGCATTCTACCACGGTAGCTTAGGTTTACTGCTATGCCCATTTTAATATAAAGGACATCATCATCATCATAACAGTTTGGTTGGGTTTTTTTACTATAAAAAGGATGGAACCGGC
>NW_015182301.1:0-565 GCF_001447785.1 Gekko japonicus
GCAGGATTGGAAAAAGAGAACATTCTCTTCCCTTCACCAACAATTTGTCAACTATATCTTTGTGCTTTCTTTCCACCACCTAAATGATTTGGGCAAAGGGATCTGAAACTAGGGACCAAGGAATATATCCTCAGAAACATTACCTCAAGACCTATTCAGACATACCCAGAGGTCCACAGAAGCAGCTTCCCCATGGTGCAGTCCACACAGGGCTAAGATATGTATGTGAAAACTGAAGCCATATGGGCACAGCTGATCTGACTTCTTCACGTTCAAGCACTGAGACATACAGAAGGAAGGAAGTGAGGTGAGGCAACCTGTGTGTTAAATCTTGAGATGCAGCAGCAGTACAGGATGAGATAATCAGATAAGGATTAAACAAAAAAGTATGGCTGCCCAGAAAAAGTCTTACGATTCATACAGCTGTATAAACCATAACACTCCATATGTTTGATTCAATTTTGAATATTTTTAGAAGCATTAAAAATGTAGCCCATCAAAAAGAAGCGGCTCCTTTTAAGCATACCAACAGACACTAAACTTGATCTTTAAGTCAACAGGATGA
>NW_015182302.1:0-551 GCF_001447785.1 Gekko japonicus
CCTGTCCTCTGGATCTGATCACCTGGCCTATCAAAGAGATCAGGTCATCTCCTGGTTTTAATGAATGAAACAAATAAAAATGGATCAACAAGGAACTGAAATCTGGAATTGGTCTTAATGCTGTTCAGTCAGGGAGGGGAAGGGAGGGGCAGAGAGAGTAAGGACTGGTTGTCCGTAAGTGTACCTGCGCAGACAAGAGAGCTGAAGGGAAAGTTGGCATAAATCCAAAACCTGACAACATTTTAAGGAGCTCTAAGTGACCTTAATCATATCTGCATGTCATAAACAGAAGGATGGTACCGGTTTAGCTGAGTTGGGTCAGGGACTGAGATTGGATGGATTACATTTTTTTCCTTCAATAGATCAGATCAACATCACAGAAAACTGAGCCAGCAGCAGGTTTGCTGTACCTCAGTGAGAGACATTTTCCAAGCAAGATCAGTATTCATTCTACTCCTGATATTTTATCCTAGGAATTGTTGCACTCAAATGATGGGTACAGCCAGCTTCTCAGTGACTAAGAGTTTATTTCAGCTCATATGGCCAATGGT
>NW_015182303.1:0-549 GCF_001447785.1 Gekko japonicus
ACAAGTAATGGAGAAAAATTCTCTCAGACTTGTGCAATGAAACATTGAGCGCACTTTACACAGTTCCTGTGGCTCTATCTTTTCATGTCTACGGACTGTGACCGTATTTGTCTTTGTACATACTGTACAAAGGTAGTAGAAGGACCTGGCACATTTCTCAGTTGGGATGGTCTTTTATGGGGAAGGGTCCCATAGCTGGACTTGGGAACCCACTTTCCCAGGAGCATGATTGGTCCAAGAAATGAAATTTTAACTTGACTAGGCAATTTCAAGGAAACCGCTGTCAAAATCTGGTGGGAGGATTAGTAAGGATATACATGACATTCCAAGGTGGGGTGATCCTTGGGTGGTGTATATTGACAAAGAACTGGATGTGAATGATGGCTGGAAATGGTTCACATTGTGTTGACAAAGTATCACTTAGAGAGATTATTGTATTAGGCATATCTTGGTGTTTAACACTGAAAGGATTTTTTATTAGTTGTAGATTTTCCAGGCTGTATGGCCGTGGTCATAGTATTTTAGGACCTGATGTTTCGCCAGCAACTG
>NW_015182304.1:0-555 GCF_001447785.1 Gekko japonicus
ACAAAGGGACCTTGCAACACAGAAAACACTCCGAGAGAAGAAAATTGCCCTACTCAGGTAAGGAATCAAGCACCTGAACATCACAGAACTCAGCTTTACCCTTTCTCCCCACAAGAATGAGGGTATATTTTTTAAAAAATGGTTTTCTAACAAGAAACACCTATGGGTGCCTGAGCATGTTAGGAAGAATATCTGTGCACCAGCTGTCATTTTGTTAACTGTGTGTGGACTTTTCGATCCCTACCTGATCTCCGGATAGCTCGATGGAGCACAAATCGGGCCTCCTATTGACCCCTTTTATCCTCGGCACGATAAGTTAGGCAGAAAGTGTACCTGGGAGAATCTAAGTGCAAATATCTAAGCTGATCTCCGACACCAGCTTTCCTAAAATACACAGGCATGCCTCGGAGAAGGATTTGGATGCACATCTCCATGTTTTGAACGGCAAAGAGTTTTCCCAAAGAGGTTTATACTTCAGCACCACACTGAGGGAATGTATACACAAACATGTCCGCCCCTTAAAGATGGTTTGGTGTAGTGATTAGGAGCGTGGAC
>NW_015182305.1:0-552 GCF_001447785.1 Gekko japonicus
ATTCAGCTGGCACCATTATCCCTCTCATGGGCATGCAGTGATTGAGAAGCTTTCCCTGTGACTCTGTGATCTGTCAGTGTAGCTTACAAATGCATTGGAGCCTTACTAAACTGAGGGAGCTGGCAACCCCATTCATCTGATCTGATTCCAGTTTCCCTGATGGTGTTCAATAAATGCATGGATTGCTCTACGGCTGTGGCTCTGACGGGGGTTCAGCAAATTAAGCTTGGTCCCCATCCCCTGCTCATTCCCTACCACAGCTCAGCCCTACCTCAGCGCACAGGTCACCCCTAGAAAGGGATGACGGTGTGGTCTGGGGAGGCACGGGTACATTCTTGAAAAGGGGAAGGGTCTCCAGGTTGCACAAGCATATACACACACACACACACTTCACTGCTGGAGTGTGATATGCCACACAGCTTACATAGGGGAGGGGGGAATCAAAAATTTTCCTATTAATCAATTGATTTGGTTTTGATATGCAAAAACCCATCAAACATAAGCGAGATGATAATCTTGTTCATAACAACTCCCTTCCGTCTCTATTACCAA
>NW_015182306.1:0-566 GCF_001447785.1 Gekko japonicus
GGCCGTTCCGGCTTTTACCCTGTCCCATTCACAGACCTTTCTTACATCCAGCCTCAGCTATCATCACCCAGGTCCTGTGCATCTTGACTCTAAATGGCCCTTCCTGACAAAAACCCCCCTATAAGTAATGGTTGAGGAGATTCTGCTCCACTATATCTGAGGAAGTGTGCTTGCACATGAAAGCTTATACCATTCAGGGCTCTACTGGTAGCAGGAGCTCCTTTGCATATTAGGCCCCTAGTGTAGCCAATCCTCCAAGAGCTTACAGAGCTCTTCTTACTGGGGCTACTATAAGCTCTTGGAGGATTGGCTACACTAGGGGTGTGTGGCCTAATATGCAAAGGAGCTCCTGCTACCAGTAGAGCCCATGATTAAAACTCGGTTGGTCTTAAAGGTGCCCCCGCTGGACTCAAACTTTGTTCTGCTGCTTCAGACCAACACGGCTACCCCACTTGAATCTATCTTCATGAGAGGTTTATAAAATTATGCATGGGAGTGTTGACAAAGAGAAATTTTCCCCCCTCTAGCAAAATATTTCAACTCAAGGGCATCCAATGAAGCTGATG
>NW_015182307.1:0-566 GCF_001447785.1 Gekko japonicus
TTTCAACAAAAATCAATGGAGTTTTTAAATTTTTTTTTTAATTAACCACATCACTGAATCACTGGCAAAGCCCTTATCAGACTGGGTGAGTCTCCCACTGATTCCCAGCCTCATGCTCTGCCCTGTCCTTCTCCCCTCCCCCAACCCAGAGCTGGAGCAGCTGGCACCACTTCCAGGCCCGTAGCTAACGCGGGGCCCACGGGGCCCAGCTCCCTCGCATTTCTTCTGGGCCGTTTTTCCCTTCCGGCTGCTTCCCTCCCGGCTTCTCGAGGTCCGGATCAGCTCAGCTGCAGAGCAGATCAGCTTCACTCCTCCCAGCACCTTAAGCGATGCATGTGCTTTGGGACTTGGTGATTTAAAAAGTGGCAGAGCGAGTGGCGCGACCGGCTGCCCCTCTCCTGGTTTAGGAAGGTGCAGACGCCCCCCCAACAAGCCCACCTCAAACACACGCGGTGTGGCCTGACTATAGGGGACGTTGCTTGAAAATAAGACCTAGGGCGATTCTGCATCTAACATTCCCTCCACATTCTCTTAACGGGGAGGTAAAAGTGCCGGCAGAGTCAGCA
>NW_015182308.1:0-555 GCF_001447785.1 Gekko japonicus
TCCTGCCCAAAAATAGCCCTGGCCACTATTGTAGTAATACTCGTCTCCAGGTGGAGTTACAGCTCTTGAGACAGCTAAGTGTAAGGATTTACCTTCTAGAAGTAGTTTTCCCTCTAACAATATTTTCCCCTGCCCTCGAGCACATTAATTGTTCTAAAGGGTTTTTTTCCTCCTTTCCCCACCATCTCAGATTTTAAATTTGCAGCTAGTTTCTCCATTTGAGAAAACCCCTATTTTGGACTTCCGGTTGATGGCGGCGCGCTAGCAGACTCACCTCCCGGACCTTCCGGGGGTGAAGCTGCGCTCCAGCAGAAGGAGGGGGTGCACAGGATCGTCACCCCCCCCAGGGACCCAGTTGAAGGGGCCATGGGACTTTTGAGAGGTTGCCTCTTTGCCGGCGCAATGCCGGGGAAGGGAGGCGCTTCTCCGTCCCGACGGTTCTTCATGCTGCGAGAACGAATGGAACTAAGTGATGCCGACCGGGGCAAGCGCAGGAGGTCGAGTGAAAGAAACGGAGCTAAAATGTGGTCTACGGACCAATTATGAACGTGAGTT
>NW_015182309.1:0-557 GCF_001447785.1 Gekko japonicus
GTAAATGTTAATATGTGCTGTACTTACTCCGAAGGTAAGATAACTCCCCACTGTAAAAATGTTATCGGGGTGTCATAAGGTGCCAACTTATGGTGTGACCCTCATAGCATCTTCAAAGCAAGAGACAAACAGGTGGTTTGCCATTACCTGCCTCTGCATAGCAACCTTGGTTTTCCTCTGTTGTGTCCCATCCAAGTATTTTTTTAATTAAAGATTTTATTATTTTTCCAATACTACAACACTTAATCTACAGGAATAGGGCAGTGGAACACTAATACACTACAGTTCTATTGGGAAGTGGGGAGTGGAGCTAACAGGTGACCCGATCTGGATTACATGTATATATAACTATATCACCTACTAATATAAAGATAACATTACAAATAAAAGTTAAAGAATAAAGATTAGCTTTGAATATTGGTTTAACAAAAACTGCAGTTAAACATCTATCTTAGTTTCAGAGTCTTTTCTTCTTGCGTTTCTTCTTTGTCCAAGGTTTGGGAGTGGCTTCTCCTTTCTCAGATTCCGAAGTCTCTGAAGATGTAGAACTAGAGCTT
>NW_015182310.1:0-555 GCF_001447785.1 Gekko japonicus
CCTTACCTTCTTTTAGAATATGAATGACAGAAGCTATTCGCCAAGAGGGAGGAACAGCCCCACTCTGGAGGATTTCATTACATTGGTCAAAGGGACTAATAAGTGAACAGAAAATGCTTTATAAAATTCAGCCCTAAAGCCATCGGTGCCGAGGGCTTAGTTAAATCTAAAAAATTTTTTAAAAAATTTAAGTTAGCTTTCAGATTTTTAATAGAGTCTAAAATGTCCTGTATTGTCCATGAGGCTTCTATCCAAATCTGGTAAGGATGAGAAGAACGTGTTAGAGAAGTTCTTTTTCTTAACACAATATCCGTGACTTGAGTTAGTCTTCAGTTTTCATATTTCCCCAGTTCCCCCCCCCGTTTCATTTCCCCAGGGCAGACAGTTTTCAAACAGTTTATCTACAGAAAAATATCCCATTAATTGGCTGCCTGATCACCACTGGTGAACAGGCTGAACATGCCATTTTCCAGCATCCCTAAATGAAACTGTCACGAAAGTAGGCGTTCAACCAGGTCAAAGAAAAAAAGATTCTACACCTCTAATGTGCACTAC
>NW_015182311.1:0-559 GCF_001447785.1 Gekko japonicus
CCAGCTGCCTGTAATGTACAAATTGTGTGGGGGAACAGATATAAGGTGGCCTTATATTTATTGTGAAGGAGAACTGAGAAGCGGATAATGTTAGAAAAGATTACAGAGACTTTTGAATTTTAAGAACTATTTATTTAGTGCATTATAATCCTGCTCTTGAGAGGGAAGGTGGCCTGTTATAGCCTGATCTTCTCACATCTCATAAGCTAAGCTGGGTTGGTACTTGGATGGGAGACCACCAAGGAACACGCTGCAGAAGAAGACAATGTCAAATCTCCTCTGCTTCTCATTTGCCTTGAATGTCCCTTGCTCAGGTCAGCAGAAGTTGGTTGCAACTTGATGGCACATATGTATGTAAATCCAGTCCTTCCTGTTCTGGTGCAGCGGGCATACATGGTTCTTCCCTCCTCAGTTAGATGAAAGTTAAATGACAGGAAGTGAATTGTCCAAGATCATGCAGTAAGATTCTATGACAGAGTGAAGATTTGAACCTGCATCTCCCAGGTCCTAGTCCAGTGATGGTGAATCTTTCAGAGACCGAGTGCCCAAACTGCGTCCC
>NW_015182312.1:0-552 GCF_001447785.1 Gekko japonicus
CCATCGGGTAAGTGCCTCTAGACAGGTCTTGATTCGTTGTCTTCCGCTCCTCCCCCCCTTTCGCGTTTCTTACAGTTTGGGCGTTTGGGCGTCATGTGGGAGGCTCCCCCCTCCCACTTCTCCTCTTCCATTTAGTATTCGAGTTTGGGGAGCTTCTTTAGTTTTAAATCGCTTTAGAGTGATTCACGTTCATTGCAAGTTTTCCGACCTCGTTTTCTGATTCATTTAAATCACTGGATCTTCTTCGCTTGACCCGGCCAGCGTTGCTAGTGCCGTACGGCCTCACCTCCGGGGGAACCACTGGAACAGAGAGGCGCCTCGATTCTCGGGCATTCCGCCCTTGAAGAGGCCACCTCTTTAAAGTTCCCTGGCCTGGAACTCTCCACCGAGCCCCTGGGGGGGTCCACGATCCTGCGTGGCTCCTTCCCCCGGCTGAAGCACCAACCTATCCCGGGAGGTCCGGGAAATAGGTCCGCGGGTGCGTCGCCATCGACCGCAAGTCCCAGCCCAAGCAGACTTTCAGGGACCCTGTGCAGATCTTTCAGCACAGAA
>NW_015182313.1:0-555 GCF_001447785.1 Gekko japonicus
TCGCCAGCGGAGGGGGGGGGGAGGCGGAAGGCTGAGCTTTGCCACTGGCCATCTACCGTAGGGCCGGAGATGGGGGAAACACCACCCGCTGGCCCCTGAGAAGCCCCTGCTGCGGTGCTCCCTCGTCCATCTCTGGGCGGGAGCAGCAGCTGCAGCCGCCCAGTCCCTCTCGGGGACGCTTCAGCCGGGGAGTGCCCGGGTTAGGGAGTTCCGCAGACTCGTCGTCATGAATTCCGCAGACCCATCTCTCAAAAGCTGGGACTCATCCTGCTTTGACTGCTTTGACTGTTAACCCAGCTGCGCTTCCCAATCCCAGCAAATCTGACAACCAGGAACAAGGCAGGATGAGATCAGAGCCTTTTCAATGGGTTTGGCAACCAAATAGGATATGTCTACAAATCTGCAGACACAAAGGTTCGATCCCTTCCTGGAGGTCGCCTTCGCTTATCTGTAACCATTTGAGAGAGCTCTTCCGGCAGCACATCAGATATGTGGACATTAAATCAACTGAACCTCTTAATGAGCCTAACCAAGCCCAGAAAGTTTTGTTGACCT
>NW_015182314.1:0-555 GCF_001447785.1 Gekko japonicus
GCGTGGTGGGTCTACCACTAAAATTCTCTCGGGGCATCATTTGCTCAGCATGTGCAGCCCATCGGCCAGCTCCAAAAAACTTTGTGCCAGACTAGGGATGCCAGGTCACCAGCCAGGATCCCTAGGAGCTTCAGGGGCAGGTCCAGAGGCAGAAACAACATTCGACGATGCATGACATCATGCCTAGCTGAAAACCGAGGTGGGACATAAAGGCATCAGGTGACACTCTGGCCATGCAGGGATGACCAGAGAGTCACTTAATGCGCTTATGTCATCTCTGGGTTTTTGGCCTGGTGTGGCATCACTCAACATCATTTCCACATCCAGATCTCTCTACCGTTGGTCCACAGAGTGAGGGTGGGAGGGCAGAGTTGGTTTTGTTGGAAATATGTATGTGTTGCAAGGTCTAATTCAGTCATTATAGGGTCAATCTGTTTGCCTTGTGTGCTCTTGTTTAGACTGACCTGGAAGGGAAACCTGACTCAGAGCCAATGAAAAAAAAGTCCGTGAAATCTAAATCTATTTACTCACAATTAGGCTTGCCAAGTCCCCCCG
>NW_015182315.1:0-550 GCF_001447785.1 Gekko japonicus
TAGTATAAGGCCAAATTATCTACTGTGCAATATAATATGCCAAGCGGGGGCCTAGCCAAATGGGGGGGGGGTTTCTCAGGGGCTCCACAGTATGAAAACCTCGTCCACGGGGGGCTTTCTGTGCAGATTGCTTTTGTGTGCGCTTTGAGCAGCAGAGGGTCTTTGACCGCCGCTCTCTCAGCAGGGAAATGGCGGGCCCATTCCCAAAACGAGGGAAGTGCAGGCGACGCACCAAGTGGGCAGCACGGTGGCTTTTGCAAACGCAAGCCAGGCGGGCTCCCATGGCAACCGTTTGTGGGAGGATGTTTGTCCTGTGACTTGGGAGGTCCGAACCACTCCAGCAGAACCTGCCCCTTCATGGTGTTCAGTAAAACACCTGAGAACAACGGTTTTCAAGCGGTGCTCCCAAGAACCTGGGTTTCCTTGCTGCTTATCAGAGGTCCTGCGATGATAATAATGGCAGAGAAACTTCCCCGGATGATCTTTTTCTAACCACCAGTGGAGGAAAGTGCCCCAAGTCGCAGCCAACTCAGGCAACCTCTGTAGGGCT
>NW_015182316.1:0-536 GCF_001447785.1 Gekko japonicus
ATCATATGCCATGGCTCATGGTGTGCCTGGTTTGTGAACCACAAACTATCAAACTTTTAGGGGCCAAAAAAACGGGTTCAGCTCATGAGGTTTGTGATGTGGTAGAATGCCCTCCTGGCATGCTAGAGACACCAGACTCACAGGGGATCTCTGGCTGTCTCTCCTCTACCTGCCTTCCAAGTTTGGTGTGGATTAGATTTACGGGCTTCAAGTTACTGCTCCCCTCCAAAAGGTGCCTGGAGGTAAGAGCTTTCTGGGGAAATGCCAGCTGACAAGTGGACATTTTGACAGCCGCAGGTTCGGGAGATTCAGGAGTGCGTGGAACGGATCCTGTGCATCCAAGTGTTTTTTGGAGGTGGCTAGGGCCATGTTGGTCTTTTGCCCAGCAAGGCTACTGGAGATTTGATTGGCTATGCAGGTCTTTTCTTAAATGTTGCTTTGACAGTAGCTGCCACCTCAATGCAAGGATCCACACTGTGTTACTGAAGTTAAAAGCAGTGGTGATCACTTTGTGGCTGGCTTCACCTCCCTTGGCC
>NW_015182317.1:0-547 GCF_001447785.1 Gekko japonicus
GCATCTTTATCATTCTGAGGAGTGGCAAGCATGGTTTTACACATGTCAAATACAGATACGTAGTGAAATATGTGTGCTCATGTGTGTAACCACACAGAGTGGGGATTCTGTAGGAGTTGTGAAGACACATAGCAGTATGGATTGATACCTAGTAGTAGCTGCTCCACTACAGAATTGCTTCCATGTGCTTTGACCTGAGAGGTTAAACAGCTGGGCAGCCTCCCTTAATTGCCAGTGTGGGCGCTCAGCATGTGAACATTTTGCACTTTTGAGACCCTTTCCATGGAAGACAAAAGCGGTACGGCAGCCGCAACACAAATCCATGCGGCTCGCAGGCAGGAGGAAAGAGATTTGCTGTTAAATCTCCCCCCCCCCCCACGTACACACCTATCGTGCGGCTACTGCTCTTTGCAGCCAGAGCACCACAAATAACATAATGAGGTAAACGGATGCCTGCCGAACTCTGATGGTTTCTGTGGAGTGATGCTCGGGTTGGATTTGGCCTGTGGATTTTAATTATCCAACAGAATAACGAGAAGAAGCAAAG
>NW_015182318.1:0-558 GCF_001447785.1 Gekko japonicus
GAGTGCATGCAATCTCGCCACCCCATAGGTGGGAAGGAACACTGCCTGCCCCCTCCCCCCGCCAAAAGCCCCCCCGCCCAAAGCCCTACATCTCCCTGTGACCGCCGCTGCCTCTTTGGCCGGCTAACTTCAGTGTCACAGGGGGGGAATGCCGGCCTGGCTGGGTGCCACCGAGGGAGGGAGGCAGGTGGCGTTTTTTCCCGGGCCATCTCGGGCTGCCACCTACCTTCGCTTTCCCCCTGCTCCTCCCTGGCACTGCTGCCCGAAGTAGCAGAGGCTCCCGCTGGACTGCCAGAGCCTGACAGGCAGCGAGGCTCTGAAGGGGGAAGTGGAGGGACGGGGCAGGGCGGATGGGGCTTTCCCAACAAGAGGTGCCCAGAGGTGGAGTCACTCTGGCGGGGCTGCCTCTGCATCATGAGCCTCCCCCCCACTGCCCCAAGTCCTGGCTGGCAGCAGCCCTGCTCCACTTCAGAAGAGGGCAGGGCAGGGCTCGGCTAAGAGACAGGGGGGGATGGGGGAGATGCCACTCCTCCCCCAAGAGAGGAAGCCTCTGGCCAG
>NW_015182319.1:0-538 GCF_001447785.1 Gekko japonicus
ACGTCATGGCTGAGAGGGGATTTGCCCCCCCCAGCTCCTAGACTGGCATTCTAACCACTACATCACACTGCCTAACAAATAGTTTAGATGGGCACTAAGAGAGAATGATTTCTCCAAACGCCACCTAGCCTGAGTGTGGTGAGATGAGAACCGGCTCCCTTGCAAAAGACCACAAGATGCAAGAACGGACTGTAAGCTATCGGGTGATTCCGCACTAGACCTTAAACACTGGTTCAGCCCTGTCACCAAACTTACATTCCACACTACAAGTGTGTTCACCCCCATAATTATCTCAGGGTATTTTTTTTTTGTTTCCACATTACACTGAGGTCAACCCGGTTTCACTCCACACTTGTCCCAAGATAAACAGATGCTGTTATAAACAGGGATAAATGCAAGGTACTGTGTGGTGAGTTGAACTCTGATATAACAAGGCATGAGATCCAAGTGCGGAAAGGAACATCTACTTAAAACTTAAGCATCAACAGCCTTGGGCCAGTCACAGTTCGCTCCAAACTCTCTCAGCCCCACATACCTC
>NW_015182320.1:0-536 GCF_001447785.1 Gekko japonicus
AGAGCCCTGGAGGTAGCAGGTGATGTGAAGGACTTCTGCTTGAGGCCCTGGAAAGCGGCTGCCAGTAGGTAATATAGACCATGGTGGAGCCACGGTTTGATTCAGGATAAGGCAGCTTCATGTGTTCAGAGATGAAACAGCAATTTCAGGAGATGATGCTTCTGTGTAACCGCAGGCCCCCCTCCCTCCCCCTCACATGCCCATGAGAATACAAGATTCTGTGTCTTGAGGAAGATGATAGCTGTGTACGGGGTTTGTGTCTCCCACCACCAAGCATTAATACCCTATTTGGCTTCCACTGACTGTTTACCCAGTGAGCCATCTAAAAACCAATCTCTGGTTATGCTGATGTGATGCCTACCAAGACTGTCATCTTCTCAGCCTATTAAGGGGTGCCTGCCTTCTATCTTCCCCCTGTCTTTGTTTTTCTAACATCCTGCCTAATGAAAAGAGATTTTTTTTTAATCAGTTACTGTTTTCTTAAAGTTTCCACTCAAAGGCTGCTCTTGAACACATGGAGCTGCCTTGTACTGAAT
>NW_015182321.1:0-541 GCF_001447785.1 Gekko japonicus
GCTAGGAAGTTCCCTTTTTAAAAAATAACGGTGTTTAGAGGACCTAGTAGATAGATCATTATAACCGTGTAATGCTATAACAATCTAGTTAGTCTGTCATTGAAAATCTCAAGACAGGTGGGGGTTTCTGGACATTACCTGAGCCAGGATATAGGAAGCCAGGAATGTGGAGGTGGCACAGAGATTGATGGTGAAATCTGTCTCCTCCTTTATACAATTAACCTTCAAATGATATGAAAATTCAGAGGTCTTCTTGAGCACGATGACTTTACAGTAAAGTCTTTACTACCACTGCATTTCTGCTTGTATGAAATTCCATTTATTGCTTGTTCAACATGTCATGTTTTACCACTTATGCTTGGTTCAGAGTTCTGCTTTGTTTCAGAGTTCTGCAATCCCAGTCTTATTGCATTGCTTATTATGTGTCTCATCCTAGTAATTGCATTGATTTATGATGTGTAATCTGCCTGGAGTTTCAGTGAGAAAAGTGACCTATAAGTAATGTAAATAAAGAAATAAATGGTGCACATTGGAATAATAC
>NW_015182322.1:0-544 GCF_001447785.1 Gekko japonicus
AAGCCTGTTGCCGGGTTCTTCGGTACTACCGTACGTTAGTTCGGCCGACTTTGTTTTGGTAGAAGTCCATCTGTGACAAGAGGAAGTTAAAAAAACCAACCTCCCCCCCCTCCCCGCTTGTTGCCTCCCAAGTGTTTTTTTTCCCGGGCGGGGGGAAGCTAGCAGAATTTTTGTGCTTATAGGACAGCGATTCCAGATTTCTTTGGAACGGTGTTATTTTTACATGGGCCCATTATATTCCGTGAATTTACGTTCAAGAACATGCATAGGACTAGGCTGCAATCCATAAAGAATGTTTAAGTAACAGTAATTTAGCCAGACCCTTGCAGGTTGATCCTTGGGGCATCTCTCCCCCCCCCCCCCATCAAGCCATAGATGACTTATGGCGACCCGCTAGGGTTTTCAAGTCAAAATTGTTTCAGAGGTTGCTTTCCTCCAAGGCATGACCCTGATATTCCTCGGTGGTCTCCTGTCCAAATATTAGCCAGTGCTGACCGTGCTTAGCTTCCAAGTTTGGGCTAGCTTGGGTTATTCGGGTCAGGGC
>NW_015182323.1:0-543 GCF_001447785.1 Gekko japonicus
CTGTATATTTTGTTCCTTTTGGGCGTATACATTCTTATAAAAATCCTCTATTATATTTTTCATATCTTCTGAAGAAAAACAGTCATCTCCTTGTTTATTCTTTAACATTTTTATCTGTTTCTTTTCTTTGTTTCTTTTCAACAAATAGGCTAGCAATCGGGATGGTTTATTCCCCTTTTCAAAAAATTGTTGTTTTGTATATTTTATCTTTTGCGCCAATTCTTGCGTTAATAAATCATTCAGTTGATGTTGTAAAGACATAATCCTGAATCTTAATTGGGCAGATTGCGGTGTCTTCTTCAGATGGCTTTCTTCTTTCTTAATATGCTGGACTAAATGCTTGTATTTCTCTTGTTGTTGTCTTTTCACCCAAATTTCTTGTCTTATAATTCTTCCTCGCGCGAAGGCTTTAAACGCATCCCATATAATGTCTATATTTGTCTCCGGTATAATATTTTGTTTGAAGAAAGCCTCAAATTCTTCTTTGCACTCTTTCAAAAACAGATGTTTTTTTAGTGAATTTGAGATATTCAAGCAGCTACT
>NW_015182324.1:0-531 GCF_001447785.1 Gekko japonicus
TATAGGATAGGCCTCAGGAATGGCCAAGTAAAGTCCACCAATAATTCTGGTAGCGTAGACTTGCATGAGTTGAATGTGACACTCACCTTTTAGTCTATATTAGCAAATCCTTTCTGCTTTATTAACTTTCCTAACTGTTTTTCTTCTCACTCTCACTCTATTAAAAAAAAGGTGAGTGTTAGGCAAACTCTAACACTAAGCTGCTCTCCCTACTGAGGCAGGAAAGAAACAATCCTGGGCTGTTAGATGGGGCAAATAGGGTGCTAAAAGCCAGCACTAACCCATCTATGTATGATTGTTGAGAAGTTTTTATGTCTGAATGTGAATATTTTGAATGAATCTAAGTTTTTTAAAAATGTGTACACCTGAATAAATTTTGTATATTTATTATATGTAGTATCAGCTTACCTCCCTCCCCACATGGAACAAAACACTACAAGAACAATCCCTTTCTTTAGTGCGACTGGGTCAGGCTAAGCTGCTCCTCCAGCAGCGTAAACTGTGACCTCCAGCGTTCGGATTGAGAAGGAG
>NW_015182325.1:0-540 GCF_001447785.1 Gekko japonicus
GGCACCCGGCTTGGTCTTCGGGTGAGTCACGCTTGCCATAGAGGGCCTGGAGCCTCCTTTACAGAGAGCAAGGGGGGGACAGGAGGGGGTCGCCCACAATAATCCTCCGGCAAAAGCACCCCAGTTCCTTCCGTCCTCTCGGCCCAGCGACTCCCATGGACCCTCCTGCACCTGGTGGCTTATTTTGAGGCTGCCAGCTGTTTGTTTGGCTTCATTACACCCACCACACGCGGCCTTTGCTTCCACGGTAGGTACCACGAAAGGGGTGGGTGGATTTCCAGGCCTAACTTGGACCAATGTGGCCCCTTCGTCTTTTGGCCCTGCAAGCCCCGCCGTCATTGAGGCCTGCCACAAGCAGACCACCTTCGCTTCCCTTGCGCCTGCTGCTGCTTAACACAACTTGTTCCTCCCTCTGTCCCAGCTATAGTGCCACAGGCTCAGAGAGATCTAGCAAGGCAAGAGGCTGGCTGGACACCGAAATGAGGAAACCGAGGCTCTCACTGACAGTATGTATATATATTACTGGCAAGATGTCAGTCA
>NW_015182326.1:0-538 GCF_001447785.1 Gekko japonicus
CATGTGTTAATGACTCTTTGGGTGAAGAGTATGTTTGTTTGTGTGTTTGTAAGTTTGTTAAAAAACAATAAAAAAATTTTTTTTAAAAAAAAGAATCTAGCAGTAGGTAATGTGACAGACCTCTGTCTGAGTCCCTAAGTAACTGTTGCCAGTCTGAGTAGACAACACCAGTTGCACAAGAACAAGAGTCTGATTCAGTATAGCACAACTTTATGTGTGTTCCACAACCTCAGCCAATGCCTTTGGGGGGAGTCTCAACAGGCTGCTGGGGAAGATCCACCAATGCAAGGCCTTTTGCCAGTGTTGTATGACAGCAACCAATTGCTTTGTTTCTCACTTTTTTGAGAAACGCTAACTTGCGTGTACACGAAAACAGCAAGCTTAACCATTAGATCAGAGCCATGAAAGCCCATCCCATATATCCCGAGCCTCATTCCTAGTCTCTGCAGGGGATTGGTGCAAATGATACAACCATGTAGGAGTGAAGTGCATGAATCTTTCTTCAGGGGGGGATTTAAAAAGTAGAGATTCTCACTGC
>NW_015182327.1:0-536 GCF_001447785.1 Gekko japonicus
ACCACACTATGCAAATGCACTTTAAAAAACCCACTGTGTTATGCTTGAGCAGGGCCGCACAGAAACCCATTTTTTGGGAAGAGAATCGTGATGGCTGCATGATGACAGCGCATGGTGGTGGTGGCGCAACCCACATCTAGTGTGAAAAGGAAACTGTGGCTAACTAGGTTGAAAAACTGCATGATGGTTTGACATGTGGACTCTCTATTGCAAGTGCAAACTGAGCAACGATCATACCGGCAACCTGACCCCCCCAGAACATGCCCCTCCCCAATGGAATCAGCCCTAGCTGAACTGTCATGGCTTCATGCAAGTAAGCCTGTAAATGTAATATGACGGGGATACCGTGAATTCTCTGCTAGATCCCTTACCTCCCTCACAGAAGTGCCATTGCCAGGAATCCCTGGGGAGATCCACTTCAGCGACCATTTGCAAGTGGATTTTGCCGTCTCACACAGTACAATAATAGACAATTGTATTGTCTAGGGAGCAGTGGCACAGGCAGCTAATGCCTGCAATAACAACACTAGCGAACA
>NW_015182328.1:0-553 GCF_001447785.1 Gekko japonicus
CCCATTAGAGGAATAGATCTGCAGGATCCAACCGTGCATACTCTGCGTTTCAGTAACTTCGACCCGGCGGACACAATGACCAGCAAGTTTGTGCTCAAACTGAAGAATGTCAGTCATTGAGGGAGAAACAATCTAACGTTCCCTTTTTAAATGTGCATTTGCATTCCCAGGAGGAAACGCTTTGCGGCTTGTGGTGCCTTCTTCTTCGTTTCTGCTCTGGATACCCACGAGCCATTGTGAGCGCTTGATGTGGTTGCTAGCGGCAGAGAAGGAGAGGATTGTTAGTAAAGAAAGCTGTCCGGTTTTGGTCGAGGGGAGGAAAATAAATTGCCTGTGACTCTACGGCTGGTTCTGCACCCATCTGTTTCCTCGCAGTTTTTCCACAGCCTCTTCAGGAGGTTAATCTCTCTCTGCACTGCATGCCGCTTTCACTTTCTTTGTTCATGGGGTTTTATGGTACCTTCTGCGTAGATTTATGGCCATTCAGGGGTGACTTCGCAGTCATTATGACTCAGCAGGGGTCGTTTTTGTAGAAAAAGAGCTAGGGGAACTC
>NW_015182329.1:0-542 GCF_001447785.1 Gekko japonicus
AGTTAAAGTAAAGTGGAAGGAGAGGTCCCAAAAGGTTTTGCTAATGTTTGTAGCTATGCTGGTGTTACGACTGTACAAGTCAGTGAGGCCAAAACACCAGCACAAGTGAAGAACAGAGAAGCTCACTTGATCACTATGCCTTATATTTTTCAGCCTTAAACCAGATCAGACCTAAAGAGAAGGGGCTTTTTTCCACATGGTCATCTCCCAGGGAACATCTGCCTGTTTTGTACAGAACTTGTATGCATTGTTAAAAATTCTGAAGACACAGATCAACTCTCCTTACAAACGCCACAGAAACCCTGATGATGGTGGTGGTAGAAAGAGCCTAAAGGCACAGCCAACTTGTGGAGATCCTGGAGTGTTTTCAAGGCAAGAGACATTCAGAGGTGCTTTTGCCATTGCCTGCCTCTGAGTAGCGACCCTGGTCTTCCCTGGAGGGCTCCCATCCAACTACCAACCAAGGCCAACCCTGCTTAGCATCCAAGACTGGATAAAATCCTGCTAGCCTAGTCAGGGCACAGAAACCTTGGCTAACAATA
>NW_015182330.1:0-558 GCF_001447785.1 Gekko japonicus
TTTTCTACGAAACGACCCCTGACGAGGAGTGTCAACACCGAGTCAATCACAGACCAGAGCCCGAGCCTAGAATTCCAGTTAAGATGGCTGGAGCCAGAATATAGGGGAGCATGAAACAGAAAGGAAGGCAAGCGAACAATGATGCAGGGAGACTAAGGATGAGCAAACTGAGAGCCAGGTCGAGAGCCAGTTTGGTGTAGTGGTTAGGAGCGCGGACTCTAATCTGGGGAAACCGGGTGTCGTGGGTCCTGGCTCTGCCGAGGCTGACTATTCCTCAGATGAGGAAAAGGCATGGAGCAACCCAGCCTCCTCAGGAGGCAGCCCAGAAGAGGAACCTTTGCCAGCACCGGAGGGAGAAGAGACCCCAGTATCTGTGCAGGAGGGGCAGCAAGGCGAGGAGTGCAGTCAGAGGGAGAGGTGGGTCCAGAGCCTGGCCCAGCACCCCCAGCTGGAGACACCTTGAGGCCTGATTTTGGACTGTGTATTAGCTTTCAATGAAGTGTATCCTTGGTGACCGGCCTGACCCAGCGCACCAGGTTTGATTCCCCACTCCTCTAC
>NW_015182331.1:0-433 GCF_001447785.1 Gekko japonicus
TGAGGGAGTGCCTTTCCCCATATGTACCCTCAGGAGCACTTCGGTCGGGGACTTAACATTGCCTGGTGATTCCAGACCCCGGGGAGGCAAGGCTTGCCACAACTAGGGCCAGATCCTTTTCGGTGGTGGCTCCTACCTGGTGGAATGAGCTCTCAGAAATGATCAGGGCCCTGCAAGACCTCATACAGTTCCTCAGGGCTTGCAAGATGGAGCTCTTCCGCCAGGCGTTTACGTAGGAGCCGCCACTACCACCACCACCAATGGCATGGGTAACAACTGGATAAGAGGACAGCCTTTGAAGATCTGCCATGATACCGTGCTGGGTTGGTACCACTGGACTGGCCGCATACCAGCTACAGGACACTATCTACCTCCAATGAAAGATCTGGCACCTACCATTAGAGGACCATCTTGTTCTTTATAGAGCACTTTA
>NW_015182332.1:0-540 GCF_001447785.1 Gekko japonicus
GCCACAGGATTGGAAAAGGTCAGTATAGAGCACTCGGTGCTTCCTTCCGGTACGGCACGACGACGGGAGGGCGTTCGGTTAGCTCTGAGCCCTCCCGAACCTCTCTCGTCTTCTTCGAGCCTCCCAGTACTGGGAGAGCTCGACCTGCACTCCGGTGGAGAGAGCAGGAGTAGGGGGCTTTTTGCTGGCCCCTCCTGCAAACTGGCAAAGCGGGGGGGGTGTCCGGCACCGCCCTGATGCGGAGCGAGAGTTTGGAAGAACATGGTCTCCATGTTCCCAAGACGCTGCCACCCGGTTCTTTTAAACTTTTTTTCTTCTGTAAGGATTACGATGATACATCGCATTGACAAGCTTATGTTGAACTGAAAGGATTACCCCTGATGGATTTTCCCTTTTTGTTGGAAGGAACGGCCGTATAAACTGTGAGGGAAACTGTGAACGGTGAGATTAATGGGGTAAGAGAAAATTTCCAGTTGAAAGTTTTTGTTACCCTTTAAGAAATATCCTTGTAGTTGGCTTCCGGTCTAGCTAAGATGGAGG
>NW_015182333.1:0-532 GCF_001447785.1 Gekko japonicus
TTCTGGGTGAATGACGGGTTTATCCCTGAAGTTCCTGAGCTTCAGACACCATCCAGTGGCAGTAGACCTGGCCCCCTATTTACCCAACTATCGGCTGTTATCAGGTATTAGGCAGGGCTTCTAGTTCGCTTAAAATTAAAAGGTACAGAGATAGCCCCCCCCCAACGAACAGCTGTTTGTTAGACCAGCTTCCTCTTCTTCCTTCCCCACTCTGGCCTGCACCTCCCTGAAACACTCCAAAATTCTGGGAGACAAATTTTCATTACTCCCAGAATTTTGGAGTGTTTTTGGTCATTTTGGACATTCCCACCTTGACTCGAAACAGCTAATTTTGAATTTAATTTCGGCTTGGGTGTATCGAATGCACACCCCATTTCTCACAAATGCTCAGACCTTCTCAGGAGAGAATGGGCCGTGTGTTTGGGAGGAGGGCTGTCGTCAGCTTGTAACCTCAGTCGTCATAAGTTGAGCCTGTCCTGGGTGTACTCACATGTGATGACTGTGTTTGCAAGAAAAAAATCTCTGTGTTTGA
>NW_015182334.1:0-520 GCF_001447785.1 Gekko japonicus
CAAAATTAAAATCCAGAAATGAAGCACAGACCACAAAATAGCTTTTGTTAGGACACAAAGGAGCAACCAATGACATCTGTCACTTTCTGTCGCTTGCTGATGGTGGGAGCAGAAGGCAAACCCTATCTGTGAAAAAGAACGAGTGGGGTGAGTGCAGAGGGGTCAGCTCCTCATTGTGATCTAGCCGCTTGAGACTTGGGGCAATTTTTGGAAAAGGACTGCAAAGGGCCAAAAAAAACCCCCACACAGGGTGTGTTCAGACGGCGTGCTGAGAGCCGTTTCAACTGGTCCAGTCCTGACGCAATTATTTTTGATCTGGATAATCGCGATCACACTTACTTCCCTCATCCCGCCTCACTGCGCCGTCACGTCGCTCCCCGGCGTCTACACTACCGATGCGCGGGAGCGTGTGTTGGCAGGTTTTTATTTTTTTTTCTCAGTTTGCGTATGTGCATAGGCACTCATCCATAGAATGGGGCGAAGCTACCATGGCAGAACCACCAGGGTGAATCAATCCAAC
>NW_015182335.1:0-540 GCF_001447785.1 Gekko japonicus
TATATATGAAAATTACCTGATTATAATATTCCATAAGACAAATATTCATAAAGTTTCCGAGATAAATAACATCAAAAAGACCCTGCTATATGGAAAATGCACATGTCTCCATGTATTGGTTCTTGTTATTACTTTGACCAGGAGGCCAGCGCCACAAACAGAAGGAGGTGGGTCAAGAAACAAGAACAGACAGAGGATGAAGGAAGGAGGGAGAACCAATGAGAGGGTGGAGTAAAGAAACAACTATATTGATTGTCGTTTGCTAGACCAAGGCTGTAGTCACATGTGCAGTTTGTGGTGATAGTGGTGTTACCTGAGCGGAATAAATGGGCCCCTCCAGATGAGGACATCTGCCTCCCATCCCGCAGTCGTCGTCGGCCGCCCGTGCCGTTCCGCAAGGGATGCAGAATAAGCAGATACCGGGGAAAGTCTGGTATGAACGGATTGTTCACGGTTCCCTCTGGGTTTTCCAACATCTGAACTCTCCTACAGCGAAAGGAACCAAGAAGGGAGGACGTCTGAACTTGCAGATCCATTTCT
>NW_015182336.1:0-668 GCF_001447785.1 Gekko japonicus
TTTCCTCTGTGTAACTGCTCCACATTTTTGAAGGGTTTTTATGTTAACTCGTTTTAATTTGCTACTCTCGGCTGTACTGACTGGGAGGTACTGTAAAATCCCATACAGGGATAGACTATGTACTTGTGGTGTCAATGAAATAGAAAGTCTGGATCAAACCCTTTTGCCTTGTTCTTACCACTTTGACCTACAGGTCTCGTTCTTGGAGGCATTATTGGGAGACCGTGGAAATCAATCTGATGTGTGAAAGGCACTCTCTTTATTCTCCAGCTGTCATGGAGTAACTATGGAAATGGTGGCTAAATTCCTGTACTTCGCTGCCAAGAGGAGACCTGATATCAATAAGTGCCAATCAGTGTTCCCTCTAAGCTGAGTTAGTGTGAGCTAGCTCACAGTTTTTTAGCCTCTGGCTCACACCTTTTTGTCTTAGCTCAGGAAGGATGGCTCCAGAGCAAACTGATTTATGCAGCAGCCAAATGCAGCAGCTCACAACTTTAATGCCAGTAGCTCACAAAGTAGAATTTTTGCTCACAAGACTCCACAGCTTAGAAGGCACATTGGTGCCATTGATTATTGCTATTTTCAAGCCTGTTTATGATGCTGAGGTATGCCCTTTGTTGTTGTTTGGGCTGATAAACATTTAAAAATTCCAAAGTGGGGAAGAATCA
>NW_015182337.1:0-562 GCF_001447785.1 Gekko japonicus
GTATTTTGTTAGCCATAACTTTATAACTATCAGTGTACCAGTGCCAGCCTCAGCAGAGTTACACCTTTCTAAGCTTATTGTCTTCAATGAACTTAGAAGGGTATGAATCTGCTTAGGATGGTATCATAATTGTAGTGGACGTGGTTTGAATACCTGTTCTTTACCCTATACATTTTGCTTCAGAATGCAGCAAAGTGTGACAAAATCATTCCCTAGATACTTACAATGTATGGATTAATGTTACTTTCAAGGCTTTTAAAAAATGTATTGCTTCAACGTGGTAAGAAAGAAGGGAGGAGAGAGCAGCAGAGGATAGGTACTTTATCTCCTCCTGTGTCAGTTCCTGCAATGGCAGCACTGTCTTCAAATCTATTTGACTGCAACATATTTGACTGCAACAATATAACACCAAATTGTACCACCTGAGGACCTGGTTAAGTGAAATGAGGAACAAAATATTTATATGTGACATACCTGTGTGCCCTGTTTTGAGAACACAGCAAAAAAAGCATTTGATTTTGAAGGCATCCCATGGCATTCTTTATCACTTAAACACATTTTC
>NW_015182338.1:0-609 GCF_001447785.1 Gekko japonicus
CAGCAAATGCTGGCAATTTTGAGGGGTGGAGCCTGGGGGGGCATAATTTGGGGAGGATATGGTGTCAGTTCTGGGTGACCCTCCATGCTGCCTTTTCAATGGTCTTTACCACAAAGACTAGGGGAAATTCCTACAGCATCACTACATTTATGCCATTTCTTCTCCTGTTACTCAGTTCCTTGAGGGCAGGAAATTGGAACTGGGTGCTGGTAATTTCCTGCCACTGGTGCGTAAATGGGAGGCCTTGTTTTTTAAATCTGTGAATACAGCTTTGGTGGTCCCTATGTAGACTGACTCCTGCCAGCCTAGCAGTTCGAAAGCAAGAAATTGCAAGTAGATAAATGAGCCCGTATGCGGGGAGGGCGGGGTATAAATGAAATAAAATAAATAAATAAATATGTACCACTTCAGTGGGAAGGTAACAGCGTTCTGTGCACCTTGGTGTTTAGTCATGCCGGCCACATGACCACAGAAACGTCTTCAGACAGTGCTGGCTCTTCGGCTTTGAAACGGAGATGAGCACCACAACCCTAGAGTCGGATTCAACTGGCTTTCGAGCAAGGGAAACCTTTACTGAAGACTATGTAGACTGAAGTAAGATTGGCTAGG
>NW_015182339.1:0-531 GCF_001447785.1 Gekko japonicus
CATCAGACCACTTCCTGGCAGAATCGCACGTCTTCGCTTCTTCTCGCAGGAGCTGAGCTTTATCTCAGGACCATCACACGGAAATACACCACAGCAACTGGCAACCAGAGCATCTTCGTCGTGGTCTCTGTGCATTCACACCCATGGGATTCAGTGCGCACGCGCTGGATCGATCGGTGCTGTAGCAAGCTCTTTTAACGGATTTTCGCGCCGAGCCCCCAGGGCATGCGCAGGAACCCCACCGCGCATGCCCAGAGGGGGTGGGCACGGACATCTCGCCAGTTCCTTTCTTACCGCCGCGTTGGAAAGACCTTTTTTCCTTCTCGGTCTGATCGGATCGCTGTTAGTTTCGTTTTCAGCTTCGCTCCACAGCTCTTAGGAGTTATTTCCTACTTCTTTTTCGCCTTCAGTTTGTAGAGTCTACGCACTTATCTGAGCTCTCCTTGCATGTAACTCTGATGTATGGGCTCCAAAGGGGAAAGGACTTGATTCCCCCCCCCTTTTTCTGAAGGAAATTGGGACTTCAAGTCA
>NW_015182340.1:0-528 GCF_001447785.1 Gekko japonicus
CAGTTATACATTCAGTTAGTACCTAGACAAAGATCATGTCTTGTTCTGGTCATATCTACCTATTAAGTTGTCTGAATACAGATTGTTTATATATTACAATCAGCATGTTCTCCTAGTGGGTGTGTTACACAGCTGCACTTTATTACTATTCAACTAGTATCTAGCTTACAACAAGCCTTGTTCCATACAAACCTGTTTTTATACAGGTATACTTCATTCATATGTATTAATACAAATCAGCCAGGCATAGCAGTAATCCTATATATATAATTCCCTTATATATTGGCCATTTACAGCTCTGGCTGTGCAGTGTGCTCCAACAGCCATTGGCCCATCAACCGCCACTCAAGAGTACTCGAGTGCCATTGGCTGGATGCTGGGTCCACTCCTCTCTCCCACACACTGCCAGCCTGGACACCCTTCTCTCACAGAATAAACTATCAAAATGGCTGTCCCTCCTGACGAAGACACTTCTCCTTTTTGGCTCCTGTAGAACTAATTTTTCCCTCAGTGGCTGCTGCTAGGCAA
>NW_015182341.1:0-527 GCF_001447785.1 Gekko japonicus
AAATATCTTCATCCTTTATTCTTTCTATCAACGTCGAAAAAGCATTCGACACGGTGGAGCCAGCCTTTCTTACATCAGTCCTTGATACCTTTGGTTTTGGCCCAAATTTTTTGACAACGATTCAAACCCTCTACCAATTTCCTTCAGCATCAATAAGAATTAATGGTTCATCGTCTCCGACCTTCACACTTTCACGCGGTGCAAGACAAGGTTGCCCACTATCCCCTACCCTATTTGCACTGGCTATTGAACCACTAGCCCATGCTATCCACACTCATCCCTACATTAATGGATTTCCAATCGGTAACAACCAGATCAAATTAAGTCACTTTGCCGACTACATGGTGGTATACATTACAAATCCTGAACACTCTCTTCAACCTATTGCAGAACTCCTAGAATCTTTCGGCCAAGTGGCTGGTCTTAAAATTAACCACTCTAAAACCTTGCTATACCCCATTCATTTGACTTCTTCAGAGCAAAGTTTCATCAAGACATACTATAACTACACTTGGGTAGCTGATAAA
>NW_015182342.1:0-542 GCF_001447785.1 Gekko japonicus
AAACAACCAAGTTAAAACAATTCATAAATGCCATGCCCATTAAAACAACAGCAGTTGCAATTCACCCAACAGAAATGGCGGTGATCCGAATCCGATCCAACGGTAGGGATCTCAGCGGAATCTCAGGCCCGAGAGTGTTAATATTTCAGACCAGACGATGTTCCAGGGCACACTCATCAGTGGCGGCCCCTAATCGAAAACCAGGCGGAAGAGCTCCGTTTTACAGGCCCTGTGGAACTGTAAAATGTCCCGCAGGGCCCTGATGTCTTTCGGGAGCTCGTTCCACCAGGTTGGGGCCACCACTGAGAAAGCCCTGGTTCTGGTGACATTCAGCCTGGCTTCTTTCAGACCAGGGAGGGCCAGGCGATGTCGCAACCCTGACTGCAGTGCTCGCTGGGGCACATATGGGGAGAGGCGGTCCCTCAAGTAGGCCAGCCCCTGACCATGTAGGGCTTTAAAGGTTAGCACCAGCACCTTGAACCGGATCCGGTACGCCATAGGCAGCCCATGCACTGTCTTCAGCACAGGCTGGATGTGGTCCC
>NW_015182343.1:0-538 GCF_001447785.1 Gekko japonicus
CCAGATGGGTTGCAGACCCAAATGCCTCTGGAGGTCTTCTGAAGCTCCCACGAAATAGTAGGAAGCCAGGATTGGCTTTCTGTTTTGGAGATGAGGTATTCCATCTATCTGCCTGCCTGCCTGCCTGCCTATCACATAAGGTGGATCCTGTAGACCTCCTTAGCTAATGGTGGAGCTTCTCACCGGTGCAAGAAGCCTTCACCATTGGTGGGAAATTCTCTAGGGTTAGCACTACCATTTACAGAAAGTACGATTAATAGAATAGGATCCAAATAGGGTTGCCAACTCTGGGTTGGGAAATTCCTGGAGATTTGGGGTGGAGCCCTAGGGTGGGTTTGGCGGATGGGAGGGACCTCATCAGGGTCTAATGCCATAGCGTCCATCCTCTGGTGGTCAGTTGAAATTCCTGGCGATCTCCAGGCCCTACCTGGAGAAATTCTACAAGATTGCGAGGCACTACCTGGAGGTTGGCAAGCCTAGATCCATCCCATTGTGCCTCTGTGTGTGTGATGTTGACCCCCGAAACAAATCACACTAT
>NW_015182344.1:0-500 GCF_001447785.1 Gekko japonicus
TTGAAATGAGAAGTAACCTCATGACGCAACGGCAACGCTTCCTATTTGTTTCCTTGCGCTGCCACTGACCGACAGGCAGCAAGAGCTGACAAATTTGAATGGTGCTCAGGTTTCAATGGGTGGGTCCCATAACGGTTCTTCGCTGAGTCATCGAGCCCGGCCGTGCAAATGTTCCATCTCCAAACGGCCGAAATCTAACGAACATTCGTAAATCCATTTGCCCTTGATGGGAACCAAGATTACGTCAAAAACTGGATCTGTGTGTGGCTTTGCTCTGTGCGTTGAAACTTTTCTTTTAACACAGGAGTGCAGCGTTCTCTCTCACACACACACACAAACACACACACACAAATGCCCTTTCAGAATTAGGATTTCAGCTATAAAGCTGGGGGTGGCAGTTTCAGTGTCAACTGTTGGGCCGTGACTTAAACTAGATTCTTTTCTTAGTCATTTGTAGTGTTCCCATATCAACTTCCCATAACATCTCCCCAGGATAAGTT
>NW_015182345.1:0-525 GCF_001447785.1 Gekko japonicus
TCTTGCGTGAGCAGAAGAGACTGGCACCAGAGGGACAACTCCCACAGTGGACAAAGAGGAGCACAAACAGAAACAAGGTAGAGGATCCAAGTCCAAGTGTTACGGGCTTATGGCCTGCTTTTAACATTAGCCAAGAGTAAAAACTAAACAAAACTCTTACATCCAAGTTAATTTGTCATTTTACGTATGCGTGTGTGTCTCTCTCTCTGTACGTAGATGGCTGCCCAGGTCTGTGTTATGGAAATGGAAGATGTACCCTAGACCAGAATGGCTGGCACTGTGTCTGCCAGGTGGGCTGGAGCGGAATGGGATGTAACATTGTTATGGAAATGATGTGTGGAGACAGCGTGGATAACGATGGAGGTACAGACACCGTTTATGCCTCTAGAATGTTGTGTGAGCAGGTCCTCTGTGCGTCTTTATTCAATGTCATGTTTCCCCCTTAGACCATCCATAGCAAACGCTTTGTGCTCATTATAGTGGTTCTCCCATCAGCGCTGGGTGTGCAGCATCCGCGCATGAGGC
>NW_015182346.1:0-569 GCF_001447785.1 Gekko japonicus
GCTCCCGCAGGAAATGACCCCTGCATAACCCTAAAGAACTTAAAGAGCATACAATAGCGCATTAACGAAGCAAATTTCTTTGTTCAAGACCCAAACAAAGAAAACACAGAGATACCTGTGCTCAACCACATGTTGCTAACCTTTAGGAATGACGTACAGTAATGGGAAGGCCAAGCTAAACTCTGTCAATACTTTGAGGAATGATATTCGAGATAATTAAAAATGAAGCCAGGAGTGATAAGCTTTATTAGATGGGAGAATATCTTTAGTGGACATATACTGAAGAACATGTGATCATGTGGATGAAAAGTGTAAGGTTGAGGCAGATAAGTTACCATTAGCTGAGTGCGTAATATTTATAAGTTTTGCTAAAATCAATTGGTACACTAGTCAAAGCCTCACAAAACCCTACAGGGTCACCGTAAGTCAGTTGTGCCTTTACTGTAAAAAAATAATAAAGGAGGGGTGTGTTAAAAAATTATCCGCCCTGGGCACCAAATAGGCTAGGTACGCCATTGTCTAGTCCAGAAGGTTTCTACCCACAATGAACATAAGAACATAAGAGAAGC
>NW_015182347.1:0-526 GCF_001447785.1 Gekko japonicus
AAACTAAGTGTACAGAAATAGCACACGGGTTTGTGCCACTTCCAGAATCCGCGGATCTTTGAATATTCCCCACCTAAAAAATCTCCCTGCTCAAAGGTAATGAGAGCATCAGCTAGCAGGTTACACTAGAGCCCTCATCCTTATATCTGAGACACAGTTCAGCTCTTAACAAGTTCACACAGTCTGGTATTTTCCAGCAAGCTGTTGACTGGTCTCCATCTATGTAAAACCACAAATCTGTTTAAGGGAGGCACAGTTTCATAACAGGAGTCCTCAGTGTGGTGCCTGCAGGTGCCGTGGTACTTGCCGATACATTTTCTGGTGCCCACCAAGTGATTTTAGAAAATGGGAAGGGCTGGGTAGGGAAGTCAGGTTAGGAGACAGCCCGGTTAGAGGCCTGCAACATGAAGTCAGATATGGTTTCCTTACACTGTTTAACACATGTACTTATTTTGAGTATTCAAGAAAATACTTTTAAGCACATGCTCATTTTAAAAGGCAGCTTGTTAAACGGAGCTTCTGTCTG
>NW_015182348.1:0-526 GCF_001447785.1 Gekko japonicus
GTCTTTAAAGGGCTACTGGACTCAAATTTGGCTACCTCCCTGAAACTTGTTAGTGTTAGAGTAAGAAAAAAACCCAAACACATTTCAGCCAAGGTGGACACATAGTAATAACAACTTCCCTTCAATCTACAAAACTCTACAGTGTAGGGGAGTGGTTAGGGTGTCAGACAGGGACTGGGGAGACCCAGGGTCAGGTCCTCGCTTGTCCGTGAAGTTCACCTGATGACTTTGGACCAGTTACTCTCTTTTAGTTTAAGCTATCTCACAGGGTGGTTTGTGAGGATAAAATGGAAATTCAGAGTGGAAATATAATAGAGCAGGTTGCTTTATAGTGAGTTTAAAACATTACTTTTGCCATGCAGAAAGCTGTGTGCATACTCATTCTACTGGTGCCACCCCTGTGGTTCAGATGTGCCCCCTTGCCCAGATTGCACGGAGACATGGGCTGGGGTGTCACAGCTGGTGCAAAATGCTGCAGCTAGGCTGTTAATGGGCCTATGCGGGAGCACATTCAGCCTTTGCTGAA
>NW_015182349.1:0-519 GCF_001447785.1 Gekko japonicus
TGGGAGTGATGTCATCACATTTCCGACGTCGGGGGCAACTCTCTAGATTTTGGGCAGATCTCTATGGTTTTGAGGAATGGCCGGGAATCCCCCCCACCTGCAGCCAGGTAGGACCTAGCAACTGTACCTCTGTAGTTTGGAGACGAGCTGTAAGTTTGGAAGGGTTGCCGGCTTGGGATTGGGAAACACCTGTTGATTTCGGGGGTGGAGCCTGAAGGAGGGCGGGGTTTGGGGAGGGGAGGGACTTCAATGGGGTATAAATGCCCTGCAGTCCAGCTTCTGCAGCCACCAACCTCCTGGGGTTGCCAACGTCAAGGTGGAGTCTGGAGATCTCCTGGAATTACAACTGATCTCCAGGCGACAGAAATCAGTCTGCCTGGAGAAAATGGAGGCTTTGGAAGGTAGAGAAACGACGGCTGAGGTGTGACATGATCGAGGTTTATAAGATGATGCATGGGACAGAGCAGGCAGAGAAAGGGGTACCTTTATCCCCTTTCCCACAAGACAAGAACTCGTGGG
>NW_015182350.1:0-585 GCF_001447785.1 Gekko japonicus
GGGCGGGACATCCTTTCCGTCTTGCATTTTACAAACTTCCTAAACCAAAGCCAGACTATATTGAAGATTCTATATTTCCAATTCGCACAGGATGGGCAAACAAGAGAAGAGTTCATTTTATAGTGAGGGGAAAGTAAACTGGGGATGTTCGTAACCAACTTTACACAAATGTAAGCTATTGAGGAGCAGCTGCAGTGGCTCAAGTGGTTAAGATGCTGAACTGCAGGCTGTGGAAGGTCAGTAGTTCAGCAGTTCGAGACCCGGGTGCCGCATGATGGTCTGTGAAGTAGAATGGGCAGTAGTTTCTCCACAGGAAAAAATAGGGTGGGCAAAATGAGGCAAGGGACAGTCAGTAGGTCAGGTGGGGGCGGGACATCCTTTCCGTCTTGCATTTGACAAACTTCCTAAACCAAAGCTAGACTATACTGCAGATTCTATACTTCCAATTCGCACAGGATGGGCAAAAAAGAGAAGAGTTCATTTTATAGCGAGGGGAAAGTAAACTGGGGATGTTCATAACCAACTTTACACAAATGTAAGCTATTGAGGAGCTGAGCAACTTTTCTGCAGTCTTTCCTAAACCTG
>NW_015182351.1:0-538 GCF_001447785.1 Gekko japonicus
CCCATACAATCAGTAGGGCAATGCTGCGTGCCCTATGCTCAACTGACTTGGGGGGCTGAGGGAGTGTGCTGGGGGGGGTGAACCTGGAAATCTCAGCCCCCCCATGGCACTTTCCATGCACTGAGCTGCGGCATGTTGTCATGGAAATGCAGAGGTTGGTTGAGCATCTGCCCGGGTTTAAGCCCCAGCATCTCTGGTTAAAAGAATCGAGTGGGAGGTGATGTGAGAAGTCTGAGGACGTGGGATGTAGAGAAGACAAAGCCTGACACGCCAAGGGTCTAGAGTCCAGTCGGGCACCTTTAAGACCCACAAAGGTTTATTCAAGAGATGCGCTTTCGTGAGCGTGCACACCTTTTTCAAATACATTGGAAGGAAGGCGAGGTTCAGACTTCTAGACAGAGGGCTGAACGGCAAATTAACATGGAACATGATGAAGATGTTTTAAGATACGCAAAGACAAAAGTAAATGTCAAAATAGGGGATAAATGTGTACAGGTATCTTTTCTAATTTCAGGTTAGAATGGATAAAAGGAAGTAC
>NW_015182352.1:0-632 GCF_001447785.1 Gekko japonicus
ACTGGCCCGATCCAGCAGGGCTCTTCTTACTGTTCTTATGTTTTTAAGCTGAGAAACTGACTTGTGCAAAATTAGTCCATCTGCAACCCATAGATTTTAATTGGTGTAGCAATTACAACATAAGTTTTTTGCAGTCGAGACAAGAAGAAGAAGAAGAGACTGGATTTATACCCTGCCCATCACTACCCGAAGGAGTCTCAGAATGGCTTACAAACTCCTTTCCTTTCCCTTCCCCACAACAGATACCCTGTGAGGTAGGTGGGGCTGAGAGAGCTCTGACAGAGATTGCTCTTTTTCAAGAACAGCTGTGCCAGAACTATGGCTTGCCCAAGGTCATCCAGCAGGTGCAAGCGGAGGAGTGGGGAATCAAACCCTGTTCTCCCAGATCAGAGTCCACACACTTAACCACGACTACACCAAACCACTACATAAGATCTTGAACACACACACACACACACACACACACACACACACACACACACACACACAAAGCTGCCTTATATTGAATTAAACTCTCTGTCCATCTAAGTCAGTCTTGTCTACTCATTCTGGCAGCGGGTCTACCAGGTTTCTGGCAGAGGTCTTTGACATCACTTTCTGCCTGGGATTGAATTTGGGAACTTCTGCATGCC
>NW_015182353.1:0-523 GCF_001447785.1 Gekko japonicus
GCTGCCAGCCCAGCGAGGCTGGGGGGGGGCGTGCAGGGAAGCCCGGCAGACCTATGCCCCCCGAAGAAGGGCTTGCAGCCTCCCTGGGCCAGGCTGTGCCGGCACAGGGAAGCGCAGCGTGGCCCTTTTCCCACTCTCCGAGCCCAGTGTGGGTGGGGCAGGGAAGCCCGTGGGGGCCCTCCCCCCGAAGCACCTCCTCCTCCTAAATGAGCAGAGCGGGCCAGATTGTCCGTCATCTGAAGGAGCCAGGCACAGTGTGAGGCAAATTTTCACGGGTGCTGCTTTTCTGGGCGGGACTGAGTCTACGGAACCAATGACTTTCTGATGTTCTGAGTGGCAGTTCAAGTGGCCAACTGATTTTGGCGTGCATCGAATCTTGCCAGACGAAAATGGATTATATAGGAGAGAGAATGATATGTAAAGCAGCATAATGATAGCCAGTTTGGTCTAGTGGTTAAGAGCGCTGACTCTAATCTTGCAAGACCGAGTTTGCTTCCCCACTCTTCTACATGTGGCTGCTGGG
>NW_015182354.1:0-515 GCF_001447785.1 Gekko japonicus
GAACTCTGATAAAACCAGGGATGAGAGCAAAGTGCGAAAAGGACCATTACTGACCATTGTTTGCTCCTCTTGCACACCTGTTTTCACCGTTTGCTTCTCCTTTCATACTATTTGAATGCTATTTGCACGTTGTTTGCCATCGATATGCGCTTTGTGCTCAAATGTTGCAAAAATGGGTTGGAGCCCATGAGCCGGAACGTGCTGGCGGTAAGATTATCACATGAGCAGATGAAACTGCCATGTCACGAATCAGAGCCCCAGTCCATCAAGGTTAGTACTGTCTACCCAGACTGGCAGAGGATCCCCAGGTTCTCAGATGGAGGTCTTTCACATCACTTCCTGCCAATTAGGATTCCCAACCTCTGATAAAGTGAGGCATAGTGTGGGTCCACTTTACTTTGGCAGCAGTTTCAGCACACCTGGAAATAAGGGTGGAGACCCTGCCCAAATAGACAATCAGAGAAGCAAATCAATGAAAGTTTCTATTTGAATGTAAGATTAAATGTAAGATTCCT
>NW_015182355.1:0-524 GCF_001447785.1 Gekko japonicus
TGAGCCCTGTAGGACATTATGATCTGTGAACTAGCATCTCTTGATGGTCCCCGGCCCCCCGGAACGTCCCACTTGCCTCAACGAGAGCCAGGGCTTTCTCAGCCCTGGCCCCTACCTGGTGGAATGAGCTCCCATATGAGATTAGGGCCCTGCGGGACCCTTTACAGTTCTGCCGGGCCTACAAGACGGAGCTTGTAGGCCCCTACCTGGTGGAATGACCTACAAGACGGAGCTCTTCCATCTGAGTAACCATCTGGAACCCCAACTCGTGATAGACCTCATCTGTGGTTTGGCTGTGGTTTAGGAGCATCATAAATTATAATTTGTATTTTAATTTTGACACATTTTAATTGGTTTTAAGTGTTATTTGCATATCTATGTGATTGTTGACTTGGTGTGATGGAACCCGCTCTGAGCCTGCTGTGCGGGGAGGGTGGGATATAAATAAAATCAATTAATCAATCTGGCAATGACATATATTAGGAACGCTCAATACCCTGCAGTGCTGCTGATACATATTGTCA
>NW_015182356.1:0-518 GCF_001447785.1 Gekko japonicus
CGAACCCAGGTCGCCCAGGGTCTCAGTCCACCACTCTGTTCAGTACACCACACTAGCTCTTGTTTAAACGAATTGGTTTGTGTATGTCCCTCTCCGCATAGGATTAACTGCCCTTTTCATAGGAGTCAACCTTAGAAGGATTGATATTGTTAAGGCTTTCCTGTTTCCCGAGATGTGATGATGTGACTTCCGGGTAAGCTGTCGAGAGGGATGTTGCAGCACTGTGGGATGCCTTTTTGGTGAGTTTGTGCCAAGGGTTGCCATCCCCCCAATGTGGGTGGGTTTTTCCCACTTTCAGGGACCCCAATCTGCCACCGGCCAGCTGGCCAGCAGGGAGACCCTGCCCCCAAAGTGCCCCATTAAGTCTGACATGACTGGCATGATGACATCACACCGGACATGTCATGCAGGGGATAAATGATCATTATTGTTGGGAAGAGAGCCAGTGTGGTGCAGTGGTTAAAGTGTCAGAGTAGGATTGAGGAGACGCAGGTTCGAATCCCTGCTCTGGCATGGAA
>NW_015182357.1:0-508 GCF_001447785.1 Gekko japonicus
TAACAACTTTTTAATTGACTTTTTTTTTTGGCCTCACCAAATCAATCCGAATGAGGATGTGAGGTGGCAAGACTGCTAATTTGCTGAACAGTCCAGTCGTAGAAGAGGAGAAATACATGACCTTTTGCTTAATGGAATAGGAAACCTGCTAAAATTGAGAAGTGGTCCAAAGGGCAGACTTCAGTGCTTTTAGGTCTCCAACCAGTATATGCACAAATAGTTGGTGAAAAACTTTTTCAACGGCACATCTGATATGTAGAAATCTGGTTACGCCGCTCCTCACAACTTCACACAGTTTCCGAACATTTGGGAAACTGTGAGATGTTTGTAAAGGGAAGAGAGTATAAATTTCACAGAGCTATTCAAATGGTTTTCTTTTCTTTCTGCGCTTTTGGGAAAAAAGAAACCAACGATGGCTTACCCAGTGAGAATTATTTCAACACAGGTTTTTTTTTTTTTTTTAAGAGGTACATAAGAAGTACCAGGTGCATGCCAATTTTGTAGTGTG
>NW_015182358.1:0-512 GCF_001447785.1 Gekko japonicus
GAGCGCACAAACCCCTCGGGCCGGCCCTGTTTCTTCCCTTCTTTGGGGGACAAGAGAGGGTGGGCTCAGAAGAAGCTGGCCATTACATTGCCTTCCTCTGCCCCGATGCCATGAGGAAGGGATTCAGTTTCAATTCATCTGGCTCTCCCTTCCCACCAGCCACCCCTCCGCCCTTCTTTTGAGGGGGAATGTTGGAGGGGTATAGTAAAGATACTCTTCAGGTGATGCTTGAGAAGTTATTCTCAATAGAGAGCCAATATGGTATATTGCTTAAGATCTAATCTGGAGAACCTGGTTGGATTCCTCACTCCTCCTCCACATGAAGCCTGCCTGGTGACTGTGAGCCATTCACAGGTCTCTGAGAACTCTCTCAGTCCCACCTACCTCACAAGGACCATGTTGTAGAGAAAAGTGTGGTGTGATAAACCACTCTTCTTCTTCTTCTTCTTCTTTTCCTACCACCTGTTCTTCTCCTTCTTTATGCAATATATTTTATTAAGTTTTGCCTTCGT
>NW_015182359.1:0-521 GCF_001447785.1 Gekko japonicus
TCTATTGATTCATCCAAATGAAATGCAAAATAAGAGCTTTCATTTCACCAGCTACATGATCTGTAATACCCTTGCTCATATCAAAGATTTAGCTTTTCATGTTATCATTGGAAAATGAGACCAGGTTAATCTTCCTTGCGTCTTACTCTCTATGCACCAGCCTTGCTGATTCTACTTGACAGTTTGACAAGTCTTCTGCTGCAGTTATATGAAACCTCTTACATTGAGCCATATGGAGAGCAATGTGATAATGAAACTTCAAGAACAACTTCATTTGTCTGAACAATGTGTCTAGTTGAACCACACAGGAAAATTTCATTTTAAAGCATGCAGTATCTTTCCCTGTGAACTCTATGTGACATTGTTCAAAGCGGTACTTTAATTTGCTGTTTTTCATGCTCTCTCTCCGCATTAAAGACTTTGTTGCTGAGGGTTTTTAATGGTCTTGTCAACAATGCTTGTGAAACCCTTTGGGTAAAAAAATGTATTTGCTGACCATTTCTTTCCCAAAGTCACAATTA
>NW_015182360.1:0-517 GCF_001447785.1 Gekko japonicus
CCCAGGCTACATCGCTGGTGATGTGGTGATGTCATATCTGGCATGTACCCAAAGTGACATCATCATGACAGTGATGTCATGACTGCTCTGGTATTGGGCCAAAGCTCTATGGTAGAAGCCATTTTTATACAGAGTTTCTGCCCAAATACCAGAGCATCATCACAATGGTACAATGTGATTGACGTCCCTTCTCTTACACACTGGAAGAGATGTTGCCACATCATGGGCAACTGGAGTTTCCAGGTCCATCTTTGTTCCCAGCGGGGGACTTTGAGGGGCGTTCCCGGAGGCGGCGGGGCATCCCCAAAGTGATGGCGTCAAGTTAGGGGATGTCCCAGCACCAAGCCCCGCTCCCACATGCCTGATTCCGCCTGCTGCAAGCACTTAAAGTCTTTTTACGTGCCCACAGCCAGAGGGCCCCGCCCACCCAATCAGAGATTGGGTGCACATGGCCGTGTCCCGCTGGCTGTGTGCACTTAAAGAGGTCGCTTTAAGTGCCCACAGCCGGAGGGCCCTG
>NW_015182361.1:0-518 GCF_001447785.1 Gekko japonicus
CACTAAAACCAAATTCAACCTTCTTTTTAGTCAAGGATGGTCTGTTCTTTTTACATTCTGCACTAAAATCCAGTTCAACTTGTTCCAGGTTTTTCCCCCCATTCTGCATTACATTACCTCCCTGGTTTCAGCCTGCTGTTGCCCTGAGTTATTTGGATGCTGTTTTGCTGTGGACTTAAATTGCCTTGACTCGAACACTGAGATAATCTGGAATGGCATGGAAATACGGAACGGACCTAATAATTTCCCTCTCGTTCTCACTCCTCCCCTTCTGTCAAGCGTCCACACGTCTCTTTCTTCCCCTCCTTTTCTCTGTCAATCCTCCCTCTCTTTCCCCCCTGCCCTTCTCTGATAATCTCCCCACTCTTTCTCACCCTCTCCTTATCTGTAATCTATCCTGTTGAGGAATGGACTAATTTATGGTTTTATATCTGCTACACAAGCAACATATGGACTGCGCACACACATTTGTATACCATAGGCCTAAGTAAAGCTGTTTGCATCACCTACTGTGAGAG
>NW_015182362.1:0-516 GCF_001447785.1 Gekko japonicus
GCAGGGAAGGGAGGGGATATTTTTACCCTCCACTCTCTTTTGTTTCTTAAAACCAGCTCACCTTTTCTGCTCTTCTCAGTTTAAAGAAACCACGTCTTTTTCTCCGTTAAAATGCTACCGGTAGCACAGGGGAACCAGTTCCAAAGGTTTAAACCCCCTCTCACTTCCCTGCATGGCCCCCAGGACATATTGAGGCTATGGAAGCCTGCAATTTGCATGTTCTGAGACCTTTGAACTTTTCCTTGTCTATGTAAGCCCTGGGGAGGGAAGGTGGCATGGCATAGCCTGATCTCATCCGATCTTGGAAGCTAAGCGGGGTCAAACCTCGTTAGTACTTGGATGGGGGACCACCAAGGAAGACTCTGCAGTGGAAGGCACTGGCAAACCACCTCTGCTTCTCCCTTGCCTTGAAAGCCCCTTGCAGGGGTCGCCATGAATCAGCTGCAACTTCACACACATATTTAAGCCCTAATAGAACACATGGTTCTACCTCCATCCTGAGCAGTAGCCTCCAGT
>NW_015182363.1:0-535 GCF_001447785.1 Gekko japonicus
AAATCTGCAACAGCTAATGATGCTGGGCGAGATGGTTTGTTTCCTTGATTTGCATCCTGCTTTTCTCGCGGTGGCTCAGTGGTGAAGATGCTTAGCTGCAGACTGGAAGGTTGGTAGTCCAGCAGTTCGAGACCCGAGTTCCGTGTGACGGAGTGAACTCCCATCTCTGGCCCCAGCTCCTGCCAACCTAGCCGTTAGAAAGCAAGGAATTGCAAATAGGTAAATAGGTACCGCTTCGGTGGGAAGGTAACAGCGTTCCGTGCACCTCGGCATCTAGTCATGCCGGCCACGTGACCACGGAAACGTCTTCGGACAGCGCTGGCTCTTCGGCTTGGAAACAGAGATGAGCACCGCAACCCTAGAGTCGGATTCAACTGGCTTTCAAGCAAGGGGAACCTTGACCTTTGGGGGCCCAGAGGGGCTTACACATTGCTCCCCTCTCCTCTGTTTTAACTTCACAACAACCCTGTGAGAAGGCCTGCCCATCTCCCAGTGGTAAGTAACACAAAAGGTACAAAAGATCAAACCATGCATA
>NW_015182364.1:0-757 GCF_001447785.1 Gekko japonicus
ACTTCTGGTAAGGACACGAGGCTGCATGCTTTGTTTAGAAATTCTCCTGCAATGGGACCCGGGGGGCTGGGGCCCCTCACCTCCTGTAGGCCCTTGGCAGCCCTACGCAGACTAGGCGGGTGAGAAGTCAAAGTAAAATAATACGATCACAGAAGTGTGATGGCTTGTCAGCACTTACATAGTGGAATCAATAAGAACCAAGTAAAGGGAAAAGTAAAAGGTTCCCTTGCTCGAAAGCCAGTCGAATCCGACTGTAGGGTTGCGGTGCTCATCTCCGTTTCAAAGCCGAAGAGCCAACGCTGTCCGAAGACGTTTCCGTGGTCATGTGGCCGGCATGACTAAACACTGACGCGCACGGAACGCTGTTCCCTTCCCACCGAAGTGGTCCCTATTTATCTGCTATGTTGGCAGAAGCTGGAACTAGAGACGGGAGCTCACTCCGTCATGCGGCACACTCGGGTCTCGAACTGCTGAACTACCGACCTTCCACAGCCTGCAGTTCAGCGTCTTAACCACTTGAGCCACCGCAGCTCCAAGAACCAAGTAGGCAGCACAAATAGTGTTGCCAAGTCCAGGTTGGGAAATTTGTAGAGATTTGGGAGTCCAAGGAGGGCAGGGTTTGGGTGGGGCAGAGTTTGGGGGAGGGTAAATTCCTGGAGATTTGGGAGCGGTCCCAGGGGAGGGTAGAGTTTGGGGGTGTAAAGGAGCTCGGCAGGGAAGTGATGCCTTATGGAGTCCACCTTCCAAAGCGGCCATT
>NW_015182365.1:0-536 GCF_001447785.1 Gekko japonicus
GACAGCATTTAAAAGAATGAAGAAAGGTTCCCAATCTTAACACTGGGAAGTGAGCGCCATCGGAAATCAGGGAGCATGCGTGTGTGTGTGTGTGAGAGAGAAATCATACATGCAATTCGGTGTGTGTGTGTGAATGAAATGGGAAGGCAGGAGGGGGGGTGCTTGCTGGAGGGTACTGCACAGTTGTGATAGGACAATCCGGTAATTAAAAACAAACAAACCTGGCCCCACTGGTGGACCTCCTGATGGCACTGGTATTTCTGGCCACTGTGTGATACAGAGTGTTGGACTGGATGGGCCTTTGGCCTGATCCAACATTGGCATCTCTTATGTTCTTATGTTCTTAAACCTTTGGACACTGCTCCCACAGGTCACGCGTACACCTCAATTAAGCAAAAAATGCAGGTTTTGCTTGTAGATGCAGAATGCATACACAGATAAACTGGAGGGAAAAAATAGTGCAGAGGGGAAGGAATGATAATCCAAACTCAACCTTTAAGGCTTGAGTGCTGGGATTCTCCGGAGTAAGCTGCAGT
>NW_015182366.1:0-515 GCF_001447785.1 Gekko japonicus
TCGAAGAATCTCTTTGTCAAACAGATCTCGATTGAAAGACTTGTTAGCAAAGAGCTGTGGGAAGAAGTGTCGAATCTAAGAACTGTATTGCGGTTGACTGTACTAAGAAAGAACACAGAACTGAGATCTGTTTGACAAAGAGATTCTTCGAAACGAACGGTTACTCGAGATGTTCGCGTTCATCTTGATTTCATCACCTCTGTCGATGGCATCCTGTTTTTGAAAAAAAACCAAGAAATTAAACATCACGAAGCTCATCATCTTTATTAGCTTATTATTGTCTACTATTCTTTATTGTGTGAACTTTGCAGCAATTTGTGTCTTGATGTTCATTGCATTGCTGTTCCCTTGATTGCTATACGTTTCTGTCTTGTCATGCAACAGCCCAGTTCCCTTTCTGCAAAATACTGCATGAGCTATTCTCCTCACATACTTTGGTCCCATTCTGAGAAGACAAGCGTCCCCGGAAAAGACAGTAATGCTGGAAAAAGCGGAAGACCCAACATGAGATGGAT
>NW_015182367.1:0-501 GCF_001447785.1 Gekko japonicus
CTTGATCAGAGAGCTGCAGCACTTGAAGGGGTGTCAGGTCAATGGTCTGTGACTGAGGCTGCACCCATTCGCATGGCTGCTGTGGCTGCGGAGGGGACAGGTAAGTCAGATGCTTCTTCTGGGGGGACAGTTTGGCCTTGGGGACGTTGGGGTCTGGCTGCGAATGGCAGTGCAGCAGTGCCTAGTGCCCCCTCAGGCAGTAGTTCTGGGGCACCGCTGGTAGTGCCAGATCAATGGGGTTCGATGCCTCCCCCTTTCATGGGAGCATGGCCTTTAGGGGCATGTGAGGTGCTCCCAGGGCAGCTGCCTTCTTGGGGCAATTGGGGTTATGGGGCTGCTAGTGAAGCCCCCTTTGGCTCCATCCCTTTTAGCACTATGCCTAGGGGGGATGTCAGTATGCCACTTAGCAATTATTTGACCCTGGTGACTAAGGAAAATTCTGAAGGGGGACTTTGTTGATGTTTTCATGTCCCCATTGACTAAATACCAGTTCTGGACAGT
>NW_015182368.1:0-514 GCF_001447785.1 Gekko japonicus
GGTTCAGGGATGCCTTCTTCAGGAGCGATCTCATGACCACCTCCTTCAAGGGGGGGGATGGCACCATTCTCTCATTAAAGAATGCATTTAAAAGCCTCCTGGATCTATCTGAATAGCCCAACCGGGGCCAAAATTATCAGCTAAGAGGGGCAAGGGTAGAGGCTAGATGTGACGGGACACATACTTAGAAGCGGCCTGTGCAGCAGGTCTCACCAGCTGACAGTCTTCCCCACAACCTATGGTACTCTGACATCAACCTGAAATGTGATTGGATTACTTGCAGCGTACAAGTCATTGCAAACAAACTATTTTGTCTGCACACTCCTCTCAAACGACTCGCAGGGGGCCCTGTATGTTATTGCAGTCTACACCCTTACAGGCCTGAGATGCAATTTCCCCCCTTACAATGTAAAAAACCACCACTGGGTGGCATCCCGCACATGCAATAATGGTGGAGAAATGAGCCAGCCTTGCTGCCATTGCTACTGCACAGTGGACATGATAACATGCACTG
>NW_015182369.1:0-525 GCF_001447785.1 Gekko japonicus
TAATTTTTGGTTCTAACTTCTACTTAAAGCGACATCCACATGAGCAGTACATGATAGATAGATTAGATAGACAGACCAACAGACTGACAGACAGACAATCAGTCACATGACAGAGAGAGGAGAAGTAAAAATGAATGCCTCACCAACATCAAGGTCAGGACAGTGGACAACAGACCAAGGGAGCTGAGGGCAGAAAATGCAAGTGAAACCGCACTTTGGTGATGGACAAAGAGTCAGAAAGAGCCATGAAGACTGAAGTAGAAACCAAGCCAAAGGGGTGAGGCAAAAATGCGGAATGGCAGTGGCTGGGTGGGGAAAGGGACAAGAGGCAGGAGAGATTATGTGGAGAGGAGGGTGGGATCTTCTTCATTGCTGGGTGAGGGTCTGTGGCTCAGGGGTGGAGAATCTGCTTGGCATGCAGAAGGTCCCAGATTCAGTCCCTGGCACCTCTAGTTAAAAGGACCAAGCAGGAGGCGATGAGAAGGACCTCTGCCTAAGACACTGAAGAACCATTACCAGTCTGAG
>NW_015182370.1:0-515 GCF_001447785.1 Gekko japonicus
AGAAGATAGAAAATACATGGAGAAACAAAAAAGTTTATACTTTAAGGAAAATAGAGGTATGGTATCCACTACCATATTATGGGATGCCGCCAAGGCGGTAATAAGAGGACACTGCATAAAGAAAGAAAATAATATAAAAAGGGAATGGTATAAAAAACAACAACCCAAACTTCAGGAATTAGAGAAGCTACAAAGAAAACAAATGGAAAAATATGACCCTAGGGTACAGAGTAAAATTAAGGAGATTCAGAAACAGTTGGAAGAAGTAGACATAGCGACACTATGGAAAAAGGAGCTTATGGTAAAGAATGAATTTCAGAGGAATAGTATTAATACAGCAAAAAGATTGGCAAACTATCTGAAGATTAAAAGAGTAAAGCAAAGTGTTAAATGCATAATACATAATAAGAAATTAACACAAAACCCTAAGGAAATTACAGAGGCTTTTGAGAACATTTACAAAAACCTGTATAAAAAGAAGAATGCAGGCTGCGGTCACACGGAACAGTAGCCAA
>NW_015182371.1:0-525 GCF_001447785.1 Gekko japonicus
CGATAAACTGTTCCAATTGTTTCTCTTTGGAGCAATTCGGCTAACACCACTTCAATGGGAAGCCCCCATCCATCACCTGGCATTCCAGGAAAGCCTGGGGCATTCCAGGAAAGCCTGGGGCACTCCCACACCCTCCCCCCATCACTTGAGGATGCCCCCAACATCCAGACCTCCCAGCAGGAACTCACCCAGGAGACTGATGGCGAAGAGGCTGGTGGAGGAGAAGAGGATGGCAGCACAGAGGGGGCAGCCAGCTGAGGCAGTCAGCAGCAAGGCAGAGGAGACAGCCACAATGAGCCACACAGCAGCAGCAGAGAAATGGCCACAGGCCACAGTGGTACTATAGCAGGCAGACCCACCCCAGGAGCCCAGGACAGGGGCAGAAGAACTGGCACCGGCAGGGAAGGAGGTTGCTTCAGACTTTGGGATCACATGGGTTGGGTGTCCCCCGTGGTCAGCCTACTTCCTGCTGGGCCCAGCTTTTCTGCCACTGCTTGAGGACACCCAACCCACATGATTCCTGGG
>NW_015182372.1:0-516 GCF_001447785.1 Gekko japonicus
TCCACATAAGGAAAGAAGAAACAGCTAAAAGTATGTGGAATGCATTCCAGAATGTGTATGAGCATTCAGATCTAAACAGCAAACTATATGTGCTGTGTAAACTGTATAAAATGAGACTTGGCAGAGAGCAAGATATGCATGAACATGTAAATGCCATGCTAGAAATTGTGGAACAGCTGTGTAAATGGCCACTTTATATGAGATACTGTATGGCATTATACCCCAGTGAAGTCCCTCCCCTCCCCAAATCCCACCCCTTCCCAGGCTCCTCCCCCAAAATCTCCAGGAATTTCCCAACCCAGAGCTGACAACCCTAGTCGCACAGGAAGTGATGTCATCACACCAGCAACTTCTGAGCAACGCTCTGGTATTTGGGCAAAAACTCTGGTAGAAGCTGGTAGATCAAGATGGTATTAGTCTGTGTGTAGCAGTAGAAAACCATTGGATGGATTCATGGTTGGTTGAAAAATCGTACGAAGCTAAACAGAGAAAATGGCTCTGCATCTACGTGGAGGG
>NW_015182373.1:0-496 GCF_001447785.1 Gekko japonicus
GAAATTGCTTGGGAGTTCCTATTAGTCTCCATGGAGAAATTTACAAGCTGGGCCCCCATGGGCCTGATAATTACATTTGAAAACAGCTGGGAGCTGCATAAAGGCTCACATCTGTTTATACCCTGAAATAGGGCTGCCAAGGGGGGACGGGTAAACCCCCACTTCGGAGGCCCAATTTCAACCGCCGCGGAATTGGGCCCCGGGGGGAACTCCGCCCCCGAAGCACAGCGTGGCTGAGTCACCAGAGGTGACGCAACCACTTCAACCACGTTAGGGGCGTGGCCCCGATCGTTGGAGGGAAAACTCTATGGTTTTCCCTCCGACGATTGGGGCCACACTTTCAACGTGATCGACGCCGCACGTCACTTCCGGTGACGTGAAGCGCGCGTGTCGAAGAACAGCTCCCGGAGCCCGGCGAGGCTCCCGTGCCGGTAAGAACATTTCACTTGGCAACCCTACCCTGAAATAAAGTTAAGTGATTCCTGAGACCTGGAAC
>NW_015182374.1:0-525 GCF_001447785.1 Gekko japonicus
TAAATTCAGCTTGTGTGACCTTTTAGATCCCAAGGACCTAAAAGATTAAACAAACCATTCTCCCTTGAACCTTGTTCTACTTTTGTCTCCTAACAGTGTTGTGTTATTTGCTCCCCAGCAGACTCAGCTACCATCCAACATGGCCTGTCTAAGGCAGAGGATATTGATTTGCACAGTAGAATTTGCATCTAGAGAACAGAATCAGTGCCAGGAGGCTGATGCTTTTACCTCCCATGGCCTGCAGATTAGCTAGGGAAAAGTGTTCCTTGAAAGACCCCTTTCCCTTGCCACATGAATGCTACTGGTCAGGGGACCTACTCATTGATGGGATGGCTTCTCAGATTCTTTACCATTTTCATGCACCAGCCTTCCAGGAGCATCCTTCTCAGAAGTTATTTAAAGCTCCAAAGTAAGGATTATTTACTCCTGGCTTTCTATGAACTTCTGCAGACCACACACACACACACACACACACACACACATAAAGAGCCAATTGGGTGTAGTGGATAAGTGTGCGGACTCTAA
>NW_015182375.1:0-507 GCF_001447785.1 Gekko japonicus
CTCCAGGCCTCACCTGGAAGCTGGCAATCACAGCAGCCTGTTCAGCACAACCAACTCCATGCTGTATTTCACTGAGATGAGGCATGGGTGTGTCGCATCCCAGTTCTGTGCCCCATAGAGCTCAAAGAGGGTGCAAACCTATCTAGGATGTACCACTTTTTTTCTTTTTTCTTTTTAGTATTTTCACATTTTTGTGTGTGTGCACGTGTGTGTGTGTGCCCGTTTCACACAGAAGAATTAGAGCAGTGTCCCATGATGAGAGTGATAGATAGTAACTAGGATATGGTAAATAAGATGTGAATACACCAGCTGATGGTTTAAAAAATGGAATGAATTCACTAAAGGTGATTTTGACTTATAGACAAGAATAAGGAATAATGGGCCACATGAGAGCACTGGATGGGCCGCTTCTCGCCCCCGGGCCTTACGTTTGACACCCCTGAATTAGAGTATCAGAGAGAAAGGTAGGCAATGTACATTTTCTATGTGCAGGGTTTTGTTTTTTCT
>NW_015182376.1:0-516 GCF_001447785.1 Gekko japonicus
GATGAACCGAATGCACATCCCTACTCTTTACAGCCTCTCAGGACTTGGTGCCGTCAGCCATCCGGTGTCCACGGGCACCGACTAGGGCCGTCAGGCAGCCCTCTCTCGGCTTTCCCACCACTTAGAGCGGTCCATCTGGCATTGGCCGGAGCCCCCAGGCCTTTCCACGACGAAAGGTGTGTGTGGGGGATATAAATGTTTCATAAATAAGCCATCCTGTAATATCTTGCCGTGGTTGCTGTCTCCCCGTTCCCTGTATGCTGTTTCCCAAACCTGCTTGGCTACAGTCTTTTGGAAAAGAACACATTATTAGACCACATGCTTGAGAGCATACGTGGGGAGCCCCCATCGGCATCTTCTGCCCGTCAGCTGCCAGGGGCTGCCGTTTCCCACACTGTGCAACTTGGAGGGCTTTTGGGGGGGGGGAATGGTAATTGCCATAGCACTATAGTGCTGTTGTAGTTCTAGATGAGGAAGAGTTGGATTGATACCCCCCACCCTTCACTCGGAGTCTCA
>NW_015182377.1:0-516 GCF_001447785.1 Gekko japonicus
AGGTTGCCAAGGAAACGGAGGTTCACATCTCACCATATGGCCCCGTAGGGATAGAATACCCTCATATTGCCCACTGCCCCTCATTAGAACTTCACTCCTTAGTGGACCTATAGACATAGAATAGAGGACGGACCCCAAGATTTATGGCAGGTAAAGCCATGCCCAGAACAGAGCTGGTAAAAAGGGAAACACGGCTTTGTCTCGCTCTCTCTCTTCTTCCAGCTTCTGCTTCTTCCCCTTAGAGCACTAAGGTGCTTCAGGTGACTCTCTAAGTTCCCCGGAGTCGCGACCAGGGAACGCGCACGTGGCTTGGCTGGACCAGCCTTTGTGTGTTCAGAGTTCACCAGTTGATACGTTAGGTGCCCTTCTTTCTTAAGAGGAGATTTCTTCTCAGCGGACCTCAGATAAGTATTAACCGCCTACTTGTGAAGTCATTCCCCTTATTTGATGCTTTTGTTATTTTCCATGCTTTAATTGTTTCTACATGCTACTGTAACTAAGGAGCTGTGTGAATCT
>NW_015182378.1:0-506 GCF_001447785.1 Gekko japonicus
CCATAGGTTCGCCACCACTGTTCTAGGTGTTTAGTTGGTCTTGCCTAGGGTTGCGAGCTCTGGAAATACCTGGAAATAGAGTCTGAGGAAGGTGGGGTTTGGGGAGGGGAAGGACTTAAATGGAGTATAATGTCATAGAGCCCACCTTCCAAAGCCACCATTTTCTCCAGGTGAACCGATCTCTGTTGCCTGGAGATCAGTTGTAGCAGTGGGAGATCTCCAGCCACCACCTGGAAGTTATACAAACGTGAGATCACAGGATAGGTTGTAAGTGAACAAAAGTAAACAATCTGGAGGTTAGCAACACTAATCTTGCCCTTGTTGACTACATATGCTTGCACTTAAACATCCTCATTCTCATCATCCTCATTTCATGATTATTACTGAAAATAATTTGGGTGTGTGTGTGTGTGTTAAAAAGTGATTCACTCCGGGTGTCAAATGCGCTAGATATCGTGACACCTGCATGTCTACTAAGGACTGATCACAAATTTTGGGAATAACAA
>NW_015182379.1:0-522 GCF_001447785.1 Gekko japonicus
ATCGCTTTCCTCCCAAGGAGCAGGCCCATGGCGGTGATCTGGGATCCCAGGAACTTACCCTGAGAAAGAGGCTCTTAAGATCCTCTTAAGGTCTTAGCGGTTCCATTAGGGGCTCTTTAAAAAGTTATGGCAGCGGCAGCTGCAACGACGGGGGGGCGCGAAACGTTCCCCCGCCTCCCTCAGTAGCGATGGAATTTGCCCCTAGGAGTCCAAGGCCCCAGGGCTACTATCAGTTTCTCTGGCTATTTACTCTAGGGGCTGAGCTACATCCGGACGATAAAACGCCCCGCCTTTGAGTACAATCCTAAAAAAAAATTACTCCAGTCGAAGCCCATTGATTTAAGTAGTCTTAGACTGGCGCAACTCTGTTTAGGATTGCACTGTCCGTCACCCATCGGTCCCTGCAAAACCCACACTGCTCTCCCCCCCTCCCCTCAGAGAGAACAAGGCGGCTCTGCGATTTAGCCCCGCCCTTTGGCCTTTAGCCCCTCCCCCTTGTGCGTGTCTCCTTGTCGTGGCCTC
>NW_015182380.1:0-521 GCF_001447785.1 Gekko japonicus
TTCCACCTAATTTTCTTGGTAGGTAAAGATGTAGTGTAGTTCTAGAGTGTAGTGAATGATGCATCATTATCTTGCAAGTTTTGCATTCTATTGCTTCTAATTCTGCTTGTTTCCAATTGATAATGCCAGCTGTGTATCATAGAACTGGGACTGCCCATGTGTTAATTGCCTTTACTTTGTTCATTTAATTTTGTTCACAATATCTTTTGAACTCCTCAGTAATATTCCTTGGCTGTACTTTTCTTAACAAGGGTATGTTTGATGTTGTCAGCTTCCAGAATTCCAATATAGTTGTAGTTTTCTTCAAAGCTCGGTGTTTTGATGTTGCTATTTAGCATCTTGATTACTTGAGAGCCAGTTTGGTGTAGTGGTTAAGTGTGCGGACTCTAATCTGGAAGAACTGACTTTGATTCCCCACTCCTCCACTTGCAGCTGCTGGATGACATCGGGCAAGCCATAGTTCTGTCGGATCTGTTCTCTCTCTGTTCTCTTGGGAGGGCAGGGTAGAAATTTAATAAAAT
>NW_015182381.1:0-511 GCF_001447785.1 Gekko japonicus
ACTTCTTTCTGTTTAGAATTCTGGTTTCATGCAAATGGCCTTGAACTTTGTATGGCGTTTCAGCTGGGGGGTCCTGCTTGGATTTTGAAATGCATAGCACAGCATGACAATCAGCTCTAATTGAGGTGCCTGAGAGAAGGAGGTGGCAAGTCCCTCTTCAGAGTCCAATAGCAGGAGGGAGAGGAGGTTGTACGGAAGGGGGAAAGGAAGGATTTCCCTCCCCTGGGGGGGGGATGCCTCACTGCAAAAGTGGCACTAAGAAAGTAATTTCAGGAGCAGGAAGCCAGAGAGCGCCAAGAGGAGGGATCCCGAGGAGGCCACCGAGTAGGCCACCGAGTAGGCCTCCACCAAGGCTTTGCTACACTCCGCTTTTTTGATAACAGCATCAACTCCTTCAATTTGCTGAATGACTTTCTGTAATCCAGATTTTAAGTCGGCGCAGACGTACTTTGCAATGCAACTCTTTATGATGGTGTCAACAAGTATCCCTTCTGGACATGAAACACAAAGA
>NW_015182382.1:0-507 GCF_001447785.1 Gekko japonicus
TCCAAATTTAATCTAGATCCACAATACACATCAAGATTTTATTAATATTTTTGTCTGAACTATTTTGCATCCTCAGATATCATGGTAGGGGAAAACATAGGGATTGCTGCCTCTAGTCAGGAAAATAGCATAAGGCTATCAAGTCCAATCTCCTCTTTTTTGTTTCACAACCACAATTTACATGTGGTCATTCAGTCACCATTTAGAAAGACATATCACACCAGAGGTCCTATCATATATCTTCCAGAATGCCCTCTGATTTCATTACTTAAAAAAAAGGAGAAGGACTGGATGGTGTGTCTATGTTTATAGACATGGGCTTCAAGATGTTCCCAAATCTCATTTTGAACAGCTTAATGATGATAGGTATGCTTTGCCAAGCTAGTCTTACAGTGGGTCTCTCACTCTGAACTATTTGGAATAAATTGTGTAATAACATGAGTTATTCCAAGCCCAGTCTTCTAACACAGTGGCACAGCCAATGACATTATGGGGAGCATCATAGAG
>NW_015182383.1:0-515 GCF_001447785.1 Gekko japonicus
ATCCAGGGTTTGGATACCGCAGGCATGAGCGTTCATACTGCATGAAGGCTGAGAAGGCATTTTATCACACCTTGTGCAACTGAGTCCAGTCCTGATATCACCCTCCTTGTGCAACTGAGTCCAGTCAGATGGCCAGAAATACAAATATCTAAGAAATTTAGCTGTTCATTGGTCATTTGATTCCATGCATTTGTTTTAATCTTGCTGTTATGCTCTTCTTTCTCTTTTTTCCAACTACAGTTTAACCCATCCAAAGAATTAACATTGCAAGATATGGGAGAACAAATCTGCAGAGGAAAAACTAGATAAGAGTCCAGCAGCACCTTGGAGACCAACAAGGCTTTCCAGGGATAAGCTTTCAAGGGTCAATGTTCACTTTGCCAGCTTTGCCACTCGAAAGCTTATACCCTGAAAATCTTTTGGGTCTTTAAGGCACTCTTGGACATGAGTCTAGTTGCTCTATGGCAGACCAACACAGCTACCCTATGAAGGGGAAGGCAATGGCAACCCAACTC
>NW_015182384.1:0-506 GCF_001447785.1 Gekko japonicus
GCAGCTTTAGTGGCAAAGATGGAGGAAAATGTGAGACTTACCGATTCTGTTGGGCTGCCATGATTGGAACAGAGCACAAAGTGGAAAGCTGTTGACTATTTTTGGTGATAAGACTTGGCAGGGAGAGTAAATGTCCCAGTTTTCATGGCTTCTATCATTTGCGAAGAATACTGCAGAACAGTAATTATGTGGAGAAAATGAGAATTACTTTGACAACAGCCAAATCTGTTAGGTCCCCGCTGAATCCGACAGATGTCTCTCTCTTACAGATTGAGACGTGGATTCCCATTGGAGACCAATTGACAGTTGTAACGAAAAGCATAACTAGAGCTGGATCGGGGCCCCTAGTTATATAGGGTAGCCAATATAGGTGGTGTTTTAGGGATGAGTCCTTCTGCCGTGTGCAGTGTTGCTGAGGTCCTGAGAAAGCTGGCTTTGATTCCAGATCTAATCCCCCTCTGCCCCTCAAGAAAATTATTTTTTTTTCAGTCTCAAAACTTCACAAC
>NW_015182385.1:0-505 GCF_001447785.1 Gekko japonicus
GGAAACTCTATGGTAAAACGATAGAGTTTTCAGGGATTCCTAGAGAGTATGGTATCACTTCTGAGAAAAACTCAGACTGTTAGTGTAGCGTACCTGCCTACACAAGTCGTATTGGGGTTGCTAGAAGTATCCAGTGAAGTAATAGTCCAAACAGTCTTGTGTAAAACTATTTACATATTTATTTACACAAGCATTTATATCATGATACGCACCGACAGAGTGCTTCGCAATACACAGGTTCATCAGAAGTGAGGTATCTGTACAATGCATGAACACTTATATACACATATTAGCCAATCAGACAAAGACTGCTTAGACACTCTGACTTGGTTACACAGTACAAGACAGAACAGGCCAGAACCAGTTCATTCTTGTTGAGATGACTGCCTAGAACTGTCAAATAGATCAAACTCATCACCAGCTAATGTCTTATTGCACCAAGTAAATACGGACACAGACATGATCTCCCACCTCCCTAGGAATTGCTGAAAACTCTATGGTAAGA
>NW_015182386.1:0-512 GCF_001447785.1 Gekko japonicus
TCCCATTTTGGCTCTTTGCTCAGCCTCCTTGCTTTCCCTCCCCCCAAAATTCTAGATTAACTTCTCTCAGCATGTGTCCATGGCTGAGAGTCCCAAACAGGACTTTAAGACAAATAGCTAACACCCTGGAGTGGTTGGAGGGTTGGACAACCATCTGGGATACCCCAGGTTCAAATCCTCACTGCTATGGAGACTTGCTGGGTGACCTTGGGCCAGTAACATACTCTTCGCTTAAACCACCCTCTCAGGGCTGTTGTGAGGATAAAATATAGGGGAGAATGTGAGTTGCTTTGATCCCATTGGTAAGAAAGAAGGGGGTATAACTGAAGTAAATTTAGTTTAGCTTTATTATTGCGATCTTAAGACCAGCATACAGAGTAAGCATAATATGTGTGGGAGAGAAGAAAAACCCAGTCACAATATAAAAAAATAGAAATCTGAATTTAAGAACTTTTAAAATGTGATTCCCGAAATCTAAGAATTAATGCAGAAAACTCAGCAACTGAATGTGT
>NW_015182387.1:0-516 GCF_001447785.1 Gekko japonicus
GGGTCTTCCTTAGCCACACAAAAGGCTACGCTAGGGACTGTGAGACCCATGGGGACCAAAGCCATAGGGGACAGCATCTGAGATGAGGTAAACAGCTGGGGAAGAGTAAGTAGGAATCCTGGTAAAGTCTAACCCAGCATCTAGACTTGATTGGGCTGTTCCCATGATATCAGAATCTGATCCGTGCTACTCCAGACTGGATTACGGTTGCATAGAGCTGCTTTTGAGACAAGACAGGTCCATCGATGGCTACTACCCAGGGTGACCGAAAGGAACTTCCATATTCTGAGGTTGTTGGCTCCTAGAACTGTTATTTGTAAGGTTGCTACCTTACAAATAACAGTTCTAGGAGCCAACATCATGGGGGGAGGGAGGGAGGAAAACCCCAGGTCAACTGGTTGGCCACTGTGAAACAGAATGCTGGGTGAGGAGTGACCCTGTGTCAGACCCTTGAGTCAATCCACTCTCAGTCTGTCTTTTCATGAAAACTTTATTAGAAACAGAGATTTAGATGTG
>NW_015182388.1:0-513 GCF_001447785.1 Gekko japonicus
ACTGGTAGACCTCTCCTCCATTAATCCTGACTAATTCCATTTTAAAGACATCTATGCCTGTGGCTATTCCTACATTGTTCATGGAACCTTGATGGAAAAAATGTTTTAAAACAAATATTCATATTCTGACAAGGTCGGTTATGTTAATCTTACCTGTCTCACAATTTGCTTGGATTTTTAATAATCATGTATTTGCTGTGCCCAGATTCTCCACAAGGGGGAGCTCTAAAGATTGCTTGTTTCCTTTCTGGTGAAAACCCTGTTTTTAACCTGTCAGGCAAGCTCTGCCAAATCATATCACACTGTCAAAATCATGCCCCAGACATTCTTACCAAATCAGCTGGCGAAGTTTATACATTATAAATATGCTTTTATTCAATTTAAGGGGATTAGATAGAATCCTGGATAGATAGTCTATCTATGGCTACTAGCCATGGTGACTGAGGGGAACCTCCACATTCAGAAGCATGAAAGCTAAGAACATAGGAAGCCAATGTGGGATCAGGCCAATGG
>NW_015182389.1:0-498 GCF_001447785.1 Gekko japonicus
GGCAGCTTCTGTGTTTTATTTCACCATCATTTAAATGAAGCAAACCCTTGGCTTTAAATAAAAATCGCTTCACAGTGTGAACCGCCAGTATCTCCAGAGTTTTTAAATATCAGTGCTCTAAAACGTTTACAAAGGTGAAAAGGGCGTACGGAATCGAAACTTCAGTAAACAAGTACAAGTAGTTTCTTTGTGTATTCTAAGGACGCAGCTATATTCTTACACAAATAAGAATATTCCCCTGCAAAACATCTGTGGCCTCCAGTAAAACTAAACCCCACATCAGTAAGCAGAAATGTCTTGATGCACCTAGGACACGCATGGAATCTTGCTTTCATGCACAGAATAAGAACAGGTGCATATAGATCCCACAGTGGACTGCAGGTACCTAAATGAAATCGGATCACCACCAATAATATGTGTGTGTGTGGGAGGAAATTAGGGTGCACCTGTACAAGGGGTATCAGGATCTCAGGGTTGCCAAGTGTATCTTCGCCGGGA
>NW_015182390.1:0-496 GCF_001447785.1 Gekko japonicus
TGCTGATGGCGGTAACATCCCAATAGGCCCCGTTCGGATAGAAACAAAAGTATGGCCAAAATCGGTGTCCAGAATATCCCTAGCTATTGATGTTGCTGTTGACATAGAGGGCCTTAGCAAGTCAGTATTATTAGTAGTGGCTCTAAATCGATGGCCTGGTGGGAGAGCTCAATTTTTCAGGTCCTGCGGAACTGTAAAAGGTTCCGCAGGGCCTTAAGTCTTCCGGGACTTCATTCCACCAGTATGGAGCTGCCACTGAAAAGGCCCTGGTCCTTCAATTGGCCCGTCACATGAAACATTTTGCCAGCTTCTTTCTAGGTAAAGTTAAAGGATTCCCTTGCTCGAAAGGTAGTCGAATCCAACTCTAGGGGCTGGTGCTCATCTCTGTTTCCAAGTCGAAGAGCCAGCGCTGTCCGAAGACGTCTCCGTGGTCATGTGGCCGGCATTACTAGACACCGAGGTTCACAGAACCTTCCCACTGAAGCGGTACCTATTT
>NW_015182391.1:0-506 GCF_001447785.1 Gekko japonicus
TTTCTACGAAACGACCCCTGGGGAAAGGAGATGGTAAGCCACTCCGAGGTGGTGGTCCCACGCGTGAGATAATGTGGGGGGGAAGCAAGACTATTTCCTCTGGAGGAATTTGACCCACAGTTGCGTAATCACACAGTCCTTTGGGGGCAGCCCGCCACTGTGTGATCAGACACAATCACGGGTGAGTCTTTTTTTTTTTTTTTGCTGTTCGTTCCCAATGCGCTTAAACGGGGAATTGATAAATCACATCTCAGCACTGAGGGCTCCCTATGGAATGTGCGATGATACGGATACTGAGAAGGGGGGAAAAACAACGACATGGAGTTGGGGTGGCCGATCTGACCATCCCAATGCCACGAGAGCGCCCTAGAGTGATCAGACAGGGGAAAGTCCATCCATGGCCCGTAACAATATCTTACATGTATTGTTACTGAAATATGTTTACTATTGGAAAATCTATAAAAATAAACTTTTTTAAAAAAAGAAAAAATGGGGTAACTGACCAG
>NW_015182392.1:0-496 GCF_001447785.1 Gekko japonicus
GAGTCCCCCGCTCCGGAGCAATTTACACTAGGCAACCCTACCTGGAGATCACCAGCTATTACAACTGGTCTCCGGAAAACAGAGATCAGTTTCCTCTGGAGAAAATGGCTGCTTTGGAGGGTGGACTCTATGGCATTGTACCCCGGCTGAGTGTCAGGTTCTATAGTCAGATCACACCACACAGCGCTTCATAAGAAGTATTCTGTTCATTGCTCGTTCATAACTATGACACATGAACGTTTTTTGTTAGGAATGGCCTAAAGCAGCAGGGCACCCAAAGTTATAGTAGTTTCAAAACACCCTTCCATTACAAGTAAAAGCCAATAAGCATGGCGCAATTGTCAAGAGGAAAGTGAGGGGGAGAAAGGTGAGCCGTTGGTTCCCAGCGGGTCAGGAGCAGCTGGGAAATCAAGGTCAAGGACACATAGACAGATAACAAGCCAGACAGGAGACATTAGTTAGTGACCGAGGAGGGAGGTGGAGCACTCCCCACACA
>NW_015182393.1:0-523 GCF_001447785.1 Gekko japonicus
TGAGCTCCATAAGGAAGAAAGACAGCTCAAAAATCTTTTTTTAAAAGATCAATTGGAACTACTAAGCTTTACGAAAAAGCATTTTTTATTTAGAACGGAACAAAGGATTGTTTTTTCGAAGCGAGTTGCAAAGGTTACCCGTGTTGGTCTACAGTAGAAGATCTAGATTCAAGTTCAGGAATAACTTGGAGACCAAGAAGATTTCCAGGCTTTTGTTGTTGTTGTTCAGTCGCACAGTCGAGTCCGACTCTTCGCGACCCCATGGACCAGCTCCCGCCAGGCCTTCCAGTCTTCCGCCGTCCTCTGAAGTTTGCTCAACTTCATGTTCGTTGCATCTATGGGCTTTTGAGAGCCCAACAAAGGGAGCTCTGACATTTCGAAATAGTAAAAAGCCCAGTAGGGCCTTTAAGGCTGTGATCTCACATACTAAATAATCCACTTTCAATGCGCTTTCCAACTGGATTTTACGGTATGAACGGGCAAAATCCGATTCCAAAGTGCATTGAGAGTGGATTGAAAGTGG
>NW_015182394.1:0-503 GCF_001447785.1 Gekko japonicus
GATATAAATCAAATAAATAAATAAAATACGGCTTCTTTCACCTGAGCCAAACCTTCGGAAGGCGTCACCCTGCAAATGGTAAGATTAAGAACATCTGAAGAGCCCTGCTGGGATCAGACCAATAGTCCACCTAGTCCACCACCCTGTCTCACTGTTGCCATGCAGACACTTCAGATGGCATACTAAAGACTCTTTTTAATATCACTGCCTTGCTGAACTGTGAAGAATGTGCGCCAGGGCAACGGTCACAGCTGTGGTCCTAAGAGAAGTGACCTGTGCTGGACTAGGGAGTGTACACACTGAGGCCAAGGGGGGCCAAGTTGTGCCTAAGAAGTATGCCAAGCCAGATGTGGGCTTGGGACTACAGAAGCCTTCTGCCCCCGCGACTATGCATTCACGCAAGTACTGGAATGCAGACCGACGGCCCTGGCCTCCATGCTAGCAGAAACAGCAGCAGACCAGAGGCGAAGCCGCGCTCTGACAAAGGATAGATGTTCCTGAAC
>NW_015182395.1:0-498 GCF_001447785.1 Gekko japonicus
AGCATGTCCAAATATTTGTATCAAGTATGGTTGCCATTTGGTCAGTGGTGTCTGGTACACCCCCGACCTTAGCTCCCACCTATGGGAAAATGGCCACTTCAGTTGCAGTACTCTAGAAACTTTCTATATTAGTCTCTATAGTAAAGGCCATGAAACTAGGAGGACTATCTAGAGCATCCATCATCCACTCAATGATGAGAAGAAGGCAAAGTTCATTGGCCACTAACCTCTGATTCCTTGAGACTGCAGGCACCCCCTCTTTGGGCTGAGCTTGGCTTAAGTGGCAATGCACTGATCATCTCCTCCTTTGGGAGGCACAGTTACCTCTTTGGGCCAAGCAGACAGGCAAGCAGGAGGTGAGGGTGGCAGCTCCCATGACATGACAGCTGGAGCTCTGGGGTGGTAGCTGGGTGGGAGGCTTCACTTTCTCTGCAGCTCCAGCTCTTGAGTTGTCGGGTGCACAGGAGGAAAAGTGGCACCTCCCATGCCAGCTGGGTC
>NW_015182396.1:0-511 GCF_001447785.1 Gekko japonicus
GAAGGAAGCTTTGAGTCATGAAAGCTCATCCACCGCCCCCCAATCTCATTGGTCCCTAAGGCGCTCCTGGATTTGAATCTAGTTCTTCTCCCTCCTGAGTATTCCTGGAACTCCTGGCCTGCTTTTTTGATTTTTAATAAAATCTTCCCAAATGTAATGCCCGGGGCTCTTTTTGTAGCAGGTACTCATTTGCATCTTAGGCGACACATCCCTAATGTAGCCAATCCTCCAAGTGCTTACAGTAGCTCCTGTAAGAAGAGCTCTGTAAGCTCTTGGAGGATTGGCTACATTAGGGGGTGTGGCCTAATATGCAAAGGAGTTCCTGCTACAAAAAGAGCCACTGCCACATATACAACATAACTCTTATTTTCATACAGAGTGAAACAAAGAGGCATCATAGTAATGCGTAAAACACTTCAGGAAACACTCTCTCTCTCGCGTTATTATTCCAGAACATTATCGACATTACCCCGCTGCTCAGTGAATTTATTTGAACATTAGAGAACCAGGT
>NW_015182397.1:0-501 GCF_001447785.1 Gekko japonicus
TCTGCTGCTTCAGACCAACCTGGCTGCCCTGCCCACCTGAAGCTATTGTCAGATTGCTTCATACAGGACGCTGAATTGTGAGCCGCAGCTTTCTCTTCGCTCACGCGTGGACTGTGCCTCTGATGGCAACAGTGGCCAGCTTTTGTGACAAATGTGCCACGTCAAGTCTGTGCAGCCATTTTGGGAATCCACTGGGCCAGGTTGTAGGCACAGTGTTTTGATGCAGAGGCACATAGGAGTATAGGCTTGACAACCTGTCAGACCTGTAGCAATAGTGACTAGCCAACAATAGTGATCAGCTTTCCTGGTCCTTGACAGGTCCTCTGTTTGTGTGGGTCACCATACATGCCCCAGCCAGGCCCCTAGGCCCTCCTGTTCCTTTCCAAGTATGCCCGTACTACTTCTGGCACTTGTGGTTACATAATTTATAGTTCAGAGACATTCCCTTATATTTAACAGTGTTAGGGAACTGGCAATTTGTGGATGTGCCCTAAGATCACA
>NW_015182398.1:0-501 GCF_001447785.1 Gekko japonicus
CCAATCTCCTCCTCCTCCTCCTCTTTCTGCCTGAAGAGTATGGCCAGAAAGAGGTAGTCGTGGACAGTGCATCAAGTCGCAGCCAACTTCCAGTGACCCTGTAGGGTTTTCAAGGCAAGAGATGAACAGGGGTGGTTTCCCATGGCCTGCCATTGCGTAGGAACCCCAGACTTCCTTGGTAGTCTCCCATCCAAGAATAAACCAGGGCCGATCCCCGCTTAGCTTCTGAGAGCTGTTGAGATCGGGCCAGCTGGGGCCATGCATGCCAGCGTGGTGGAAAATGCGTTCATGTCTTAGATGTTTTCCACAGTGTCAAGTTTCCCTGTGCCTGCACTTGTATGCCTCCGCTGCTTTCCCTCATTTCCGTAGATGTTTTCGCAGTTCCAGGCACAAAACCGCAGTTTGTCCCCTGTTGCTCCAAAGCATCAGACTTCCCTGTTTCCGGGAATTCCCATGCTACACCACAAGAGGATCTAACAACGAATAAATATACACTGCAAG
>NW_015182399.1:0-497 GCF_001447785.1 Gekko japonicus
CCAGGTCGCCAGATCACAGATAATATTTGTAGAGCCCTTGATATCATTATTTACAAAAAGAAAAGACAGAAGGAAGCATTAATTCTGGCACTATATTTCGAAAAAGCCTTTGATTCGGTGGAAACCCCATACATCTTATCTCTCTTTAAAAATTTTGGTTTTGGAAGTAACTTTTTGAAAATTATTCATGCCATGTATGCGGAGAATAAAGCCAAGATCAGAGTTAATTGATTTAGCTCGCTCCCGTTCAATTTCATGAGGGGAACAAGACAGGGGTGCCCTTTATCACCTCTGATTTTTGCCCTTGCTGTAGAGCCATTAGCAGAAAAACTTCGCCACGCGGAAAGTTTTACCGGAGTAAACATTAATGGTTATGAACATAAAACTATTGTACGCGGACGATCTCGTATTATACATTTCTAATCCGAATAGCTCTATCCAATCCATCCTCACTATGTTACAAGATTTTAGCTTAATATCAGGGCTTCAAATTAATT
>NW_015182400.1:0-481 GCF_001447785.1 Gekko japonicus
AACCTAGTAAATTAAGCTTGGATTGGGCAAAATCCTGAAGACACAGTCCAACCACTATTTCACCCTGGATCTGTCGCGGCTTGGTCTGAGCTAGACTGCTGTTCCCATTTAAGTTTTCATACTTAGCCTTGGTGGTGAGGGAGTACCACATGTCAGCATTCCAGACCAGCCAGGGATGCTACCTAGAGGCACTGCCTGCTAGGGTTGCCAACAGCAACTTGGGAAATTCCTAGCTGTGTGGGGAGGGCAGAGTGCTCAGCAGGGATGTAGTGCCATAGAGTCTGCCCTCCAAAGCTCCTGTTTCCTCTCAGGAGAACTGATTGCTCTAGCCTACAGTTCACCTGGAACTTTGGGAGAAGACCAGGCCCAACTTGAAGTTGGTAGCCCTACTGCTTGCACCCCCCCCTTTAAAGACAGATTTGTATGTGGCTCCCCCACCATTTTCTTTGGGTTTTTTGCCATTAAGTTGCAACCAACTGAT
>NW_015182401.1:0-489 GCF_001447785.1 Gekko japonicus
CTGCCATTGGATAGGTCTTTACAGCTAAATCCTCCAGGGGGCACTGTGTGCCAAAGCCAGATGCTTGTTCTCACCAGGGACCACATGCTCCTGCACAGCAGCGCCCCCTACCCACAGTACCTCTAGCGCTGTCGAAGCCAGAGCATGCAACAGGGCAGGAGGGAGGGTATGTGGGCCTGCACAGAAGATACTGATGAACAATAGTTACAGACAGGTGCAACTTTGTTTTCATCATTGATCTTCTCTGCAATTCTAGCGAGCTACTCGCCAAGTGGTGAGGCATAGTCTTCTCACTTGAACAGCGAATGAAGAACTGCCTTGCCCTGAGCCTCACATCTCGCTTGCAGATCCAAAGCATAGTGACGTATGAACATGTCTGCCGAAAACCAGGTGGCAGCTCTGCAGATGTGGAGACACTAAGCTCTTCACCCAAACAGAACAAAGATCATGTCCGTCATTTTGGGTCATCTTCACCCCACATCGGGAGCA
>NW_015182402.1:0-493 GCF_001447785.1 Gekko japonicus
GAATCACCTTGCATTTGGAACCCAACCAGCCCTACTTAAATGAGTCTCGTTGTGCCCCCCGAACAGCTCGGGAGCTGGTTGCAAGGCATCCGTTCCCCCTATTGCCGTCGCCTTGAAGGCCGGGGGCTACAAGGAGGGTCATTAACAGGGGGTCAGACAAACTGGGAAGGGGCCGAAACCAGGGATGCCAGCCTCCAGGTGGGACCTGGAGATCCCCTGAAATTATAGCTCCGACTCCAGATGACAGAGATCAGTTCTGAAGAAAATGGATGCTTTGGAGGGTGGACTCTATGGCTGAGGCTCTACCCCCAAGTCTTCAGGAGTTTTCCAGCCTGGATCTGGGAACCCTACACCCTCACCCGCCTCCTGCCGGTGGCCTGGGAGGACCTGGCAACCCTAGCCAGAATTTATAGGATTGGGGGGGTCAGATTCTGGATTTTGGGGGGATCCCCTCTTTTTTCCTCTTAACCCTTTCCTCAGGTCATGCTCCGTT
>NW_015182403.1:0-496 GCF_001447785.1 Gekko japonicus
CCTGAGGGACTGCCTTTCCCCACGTTCCCAGAGAGCACTTAAATCAGGGTCCCAAAATCAATTGGCCCTCCATGGACCCAAGGATGCCAGGCTGGCTATAACCAGGGCCAGGGCTTTCTTCGTGGCGGCTCCTCTGTGGCGGAATGAGCTCCTAGAAAAGATCAGAGCCCTGTGGGACCTCATGCAGTTCCACAGGGCTTGCAAGACAGAGCTCTTCCACCAGGCCTTCAATTAGGAGCTGCCCCCGATAGAGAACCCTGTTCCCTGAAGACATCAGGAACAGCCTGTGCCAGCTGCACAAAAGCTAGATCTATGGGCTGACTGCTAGGATGGAATACTGAGGGTTGGCTGCCATCAGTTAATCATCTAATAACTTATTAGTATTATTAATGTTAGCACCTTTTAATGTTGGAATGTTTTATATGGTTTTAGCATTGTTTAAATTGCTTACTTGTGTGTTTTTACACTCTTATGTAAGCCGCCCTGAGCCAGCCTT
>NW_015182404.1:0-495 GCF_001447785.1 Gekko japonicus
ATTGACCAGCTACGCTGCCACCTGCTGCCCGAAAAACCAGACCTGGCCATGGCCAAGGAAGAGAATGGCAGCTCAGAACCTGCATCGCCACCAACGGAGAGCGAGCCTCCTCCGCACAACAGTGCAACCCCAGAATGCCAAGCAGCTGAGAGCCCTGCACAAGCCACAACGGAGCCCCCGGCCTCAGTTCCAGTACCACAGGACTCCAGAGAGGTCCTCCCCTCACCAAGCCCAGCCCCGGCATTCGCAGAGACAGCGGCGCAAACCAGCAAACATCGGGCTGGGGGCTTCAGAACTTAGGAGGGAGGGGTGTTATGTACTGATACAGTTTCCCTGCAACACAGGGCTGCCAGAGAGAGGGTGAGATTGGGGAGGAAAACAATAGACCATCAGGATCCTGGCAGCCACCAATTAGGATGCAATGATTGTGTAAATAGCCTATTGTTGGGATGGGTGTGACATCTTATGGGCATATAAGCAGGGCTCCAGCCCTGC
>NW_015182405.1:0-497 GCF_001447785.1 Gekko japonicus
GATGCAGTTTGCTTACGCAGGGGAAAGAAGGCGAGATCTTCAGGTAAGCTGCACAACACTGAGCAAAGAGACTTCCCAGCATTTCTCTCTTTGAATCATAGAGTTGGGAAGGGACAACCAGGGTCATCTAGTCCAACCCCCTGAACAATGCAGGAGGTTCACCTCCCCTCACACCCTTAGTAACCCCTGCTCCATGCTCAAAAGATGGCAAAACCCCCACAAAAACCCTCCAGGATCCCTGGCCAAACTGGCCTGGAGAAAAAATTGCTTCCTGACCCCAAAGTGGCGATCGGCATTTCCCTGGGCATGTGAGAAAGGGCCACAAGAACTAAGCACTGAGGCAACCCTCCCTGCCCTCCCTCTCATGATCTGCCTAAGTTCACAGACTCGGCATGGCTGTCAGATGGCCATCGAGCCTCTGCTTAAAAACTTCTCCAAAAAAGCAGAGCCCACCACCGCCTGAGGAAGCACTCTGTAAGGAAGTTCTTCCTAATGTT
>NW_015182406.1:0-541 GCF_001447785.1 Gekko japonicus
ATCCCCAGGTCCCACCTGGAAGTTGGCAGTCCTAGAAAAAGGGGAAGGGAAGGGGACAAGGGAGATGAAAACCCGAGGGATAGCTTGCTGGAAGCCGTGCCCGGCTGGCACCATCAAGGGCAGCATCGACAAAACCCACAAAAGAGCAATTGTGCCATAGAGATGTCCCGTTCCCCCCCCCCCCCCCCGGTCCGGTATCACGAGTTCCACTTTTGACAGAACGGGTCTAGCGACACACACCGCCGCGCAAACGTTTTGCTTTTATTAGAGGTGCGTTCAACACAATTAACCCCGTCGCTCATTAAACGACGTAATGATATGCTTGTGATGAAAAGCGTGCTATAAATACATTTAATTGGCTTTCACGGAAGCCGTTCTTCGCAGGGCACTGGCATCGAGGCCAACCTGGGATGGGAGGCTAACGAAGCATGGAAGTGGATGGCGGTTACGGTTCCAGCGGGGTGGATGGGAGGACGTCTCGCTACACAAACAGGCTTGTGGTGCTACAGGGACAATTTCCTCCAGGGGAACTGATCTCTAT
>NW_015182407.1:0-510 GCF_001447785.1 Gekko japonicus
GGAGGCCATGAAGGAGCATGAGGATATTGATGAAGTATGTCTTTTGAGTGCCACTGCATAGTAGAGTGGGTGAGAAGAATATGTGTCTTTGGTGGCAGAGTGCTTGCTGGACATGTGCCCAGGTGTGACAACCGAAGACTAGGGAACTTCTGCTTATGAGGTTGTGAAGGTACTACCTTCATTTTGTATTCTGTATACAGTTCATAAATAATGATTCCCCCCCCAAAAAAAAAAAATCCCAAAAGCTCATTAATGACCATTGGGGCAATTGATATTGTAGCATCAGCCACTTCAACATTTTCAGTGAAGTGCTGGATCTTATTGGTTGGGCACTTGCCATAGGCTAGAACCCATGAGAAGATCCAATGGGAAAGGCATACATGGTCTTCACACCCTTCTGACATAGGAATTTGTGTTGTGTTGTTACCCAACCATCCTCCCCAAGACCACTTGTGATAGACCAGTTGCTTCACGTCCCAAGCAGGCATTTTTTCAGTCCCCTTTCATAGG
>NW_015182408.1:0-485 GCF_001447785.1 Gekko japonicus
GTTTGATATTATTTAAAAGTTCACAATTTATTTTACTATCTTACTTATATTTTGGGTTTGGCTCCACATCCTGCGAAACCTACCTTTTCTCCTTCTGCTCCCTTGAGACCGGGAGGTCCTGGTATGCCAACCCCAACTTCACCCTGAAAAACAAGCAGATTCCATTACACAAAGTACTGCTGACGTGCAGCCTGAGAACCTGAGAAGAGCCCTGCTCGATCAGACCAGTGGTCCACATAGTCCTGAAACTTCTGGAAGGCTGCTGCCACACACACTAAATCATCCACTTTAATCCACTTTCAGCGCACTTTCCAGCTGGGTTCTTACTGTGTAAACTGGCAAAATCCAGTTGGAAAGTGCACTGAAACTGGATTATTTAGTGTGTGTGACCGCTGCAAAACTGGGGTTCTTTCCCTCAAGGAAAGCAGATGATAAAAGAGAACAACTGCCACATCTCCCGTGTTATGAGGGTGGGGAAAATTTTT
>NW_015182409.1:0-496 GCF_001447785.1 Gekko japonicus
CAGGAGGGGACTTCTCAGGGGTGGGGCTTAACCCGCCAGCCAGCTGGGCTGCAATGGATTTGGCCCCCTGAATGGCAACCCTAGCTATGTTATTGGAACCTTGACCATTGAACCCGTTTTAACAGAGAAGCTCCTGTGGGGAAACAATACAAGCCATGTATGCCTTACAGGCTTGATTGAGAGAATTCTCTCCGTCTCAGTTGCTTGAGCCATTTCGACCATGCTCACCTTTCTTCTGCTTACCCATGCCATGCAAGAAATTAAAATTCACGCCCACACAGATGATTAAAATTGAAATGTGATTCTTTTGCTGGCGTTGTGTTTGCGTCTTTGCCTTTGTTTCTTGACATCGTAACTTGTGGCATAACTCCTTGCTAGAAGCTCTGCTTCTGAGGACAGATGGATGTCGACACTGCCTAAACTCTGACCTTGACTTGGCTCTTGTGTGTTTACTGTCAAGGCTTCTTTTTCAAAGCTGTAGAGCCAGTCCTGGCAT
>NW_015182410.1:0-481 GCF_001447785.1 Gekko japonicus
CAAGATATTAAACTAACATGGTGGCAAAACATGCAGTTGAAAACAAGATTTGATAAAGACAAAAAGAAAGGATTCTATTGCAAAAAAAATGATTTAGACAAGTTTTGGCTATCCACAAATGACAAATTAATACAAAAATTGTACAAGTTGTTTTTGGTAAATTATGAGTTAGATGAGGAAGTCAAAAGTACGATGATCTCGTGGATGCAAGATTTTGGTTATATCATAGAAAACTGGTCAAAAGTTTGGACAGCTGCAAATTATCTCTATTCCTTATAAGGAAAATATATTTAAAATGTTCCATAGGTGGCACTGGTCACCAGATAAAATAGCAAAATGTTACCCAAATATGTCCCAGAACTGCTGGAAGTGTAAAAACAATGTAGGTACCTATTACCATATGTGGTGGAGGTGTACTCTGACCCAACGATATTGGCATAAGGTTCATAAAATGTTGAGTGACATACTCAAAATAGAGATA
>NW_015182411.1:0-490 GCF_001447785.1 Gekko japonicus
ATCTTCCGGTATTTCCCAGCCCGGAGCCGACAACCCTAGGTCTAACTCGGTATAAGGCAGCTCGGCTTTGCATGCAAAAGGTCTCTGGTTCGATCCCTGGCATCTCCCATTCAAGTATCCAAGATCGCGGGTGTTCGGAAAGGCCTTTGTGTGTTGGGGAATCCCCGTACAGGACAGGAACCAGCAGCAAGCGAACAGATCAATGCGTTCACGTTCCCCGGTCAGCCCTTAAGCAGTTAAGCAACACTTAGCAAACGGGCGGGGTCTTTCCTCACTCACCCACGGCTCCTCTCGAGTGGAGGTCAAAATGTACTCGTCTGCCAAATAAGTTGCAACGGACCTCTCGTTGCTTTGATAGAGATTGTTCACAGGCGGGGGCCAGAGCCCGGGTGCGGCTGTTTCGTTCGATCCTCCACCAGGAGCTCTGGTTCCTCCTACCTGGGAATGTTCAAAACACAGTCTTGTGAATTCGCGACACGGCAGCTTCGGG
>NW_015182412.1:0-495 GCF_001447785.1 Gekko japonicus
GGTGACATTACCTGATATTTTGCACATACGCAATTTTTTTGGGGGGGGCTTCTTCTTCCTCCTTTTATTCTATGATCAGATGCAAGAATCTATCGCAGAGTCAGCAGTAACTAGAAAGATGTAGCTAGTCAGCGAGACTGTCTTATTGACTTTATCCTCTTATGTAACCCGTCCTAATTTCTTAGTAAACTTTCTTTTAGCTAATTTACTCGTGTGTGCTGCGTCATTATAAAACACTCAGGCTGCGGTCACACCGGAGTCTTGCCGTGATCTGGGTGAGCCTCTAATTGCACTGGTTTAAAGTGTTGCCAGGCAGACCAACCAGACAGCCCACCCTGGGGCAGTTTCCCCGTGTGCTCACCTGGTGGTCAGGCGTTCCCCTTACTGCAGTGCCTCAACCATGGAATGTGCTGCCTGGTCATTTTTGTTTTCATGCAGGTGGGTGCATGCGCATATTTCAATGCAATGCCTGGTCATTTTTGTTTTCATGCAGGT
>NW_015182413.1:0-485 GCF_001447785.1 Gekko japonicus
CCGACCATGCTGCGTCACCACGCCACCACCACGCCCGGACCAATTGCCACTTGAGACGCTCCACTGCCTGCTGCTGGCCCACCGCCATGTTTTTTCCCTGCTGGGTTGCCGCTCGCCGCCACCGCTCGGCCACCTCGCCACCACCGCACTACCTAGGAGTGAGTACCCATTTATCTACTTGCCTTTTTAAGGGCTTCTGAACCACTAGGACAAGGGCTGGGAGCTCACCCCGGCCGCGGTGGGACTCAAACAGCCATTAGGCTGTTTGGTGATAGATTACTTTTTGCAGGCCTTTACCGCCTGCGCCACCGCTCCCTATATGGGTCCAGAGTGAGATAATTGTTACACCGTTATTAATCCAATGCAAGAGGTATTCCAGTTAGGGCTGATACCTGTCACAGAAGTCCAAGTGGACTGGCGACAGACGTCGTCTGGGTTGGAAACTTCAGTCCCAGTATGTGCAGACATGGTTTGGATTGGGACTC
>NW_015182414.1:0-497 GCF_001447785.1 Gekko japonicus
ATTGTGGGTGCACCTCCCTACCATTATAGTAAGACCCTCAGGCCTACTGGTTGGCAAGAACCCTTTGGCCTCCACTGTGTCCAGGATGGCTCTAATAAAGTGTATTCTCTGAGAATGGAAGATTTGTATTCACTTACCGTGAAGCTTCCTTCTCGGTGGTCCTTGTGGGGCAGTCCTTGACTCCTTACTCCTGGGGCAGTCCTTGACTCCTTACTCCTGGGAAAGCACCTCCCCCTACCGTAGGCAGGGCTGGCAAACTTTGATCCCAGAGGGGAGGGGCTTATCCTCTGATCCCCAGTCATACCGAAAGCCACCTCTGAGCTGCTGTAAATTCACTTAAAAATAACCCCTTCCCCCTCAGACAACTGGGGAATACCATCACAGCCATGGGCTTAAACAAATACAAACCTGTATTTTAACCATTAGAGCAAACAAACAGCAACAGTCTGCTACATCATGTAATCAGTGAGACCATATTCATGAACAGCTGAACCACT
>NW_015182415.1:0-489 GCF_001447785.1 Gekko japonicus
CCGCAGGAGGCGGAGCCAGCCACAAAGATGCTGGCCACGGCTTAACTTCAGCAATGCAGACTGGATTTTTTTAGGTGCACACATTTATTTTTAAAATGCTGCCATAGGAAACAGTGATCTGACGTTGAGCAGCCCTGCCTACATCCTATTGGCTCTGATGCCAGTAAAGTCTTTTCAGTCCCCCCTTCCTCCAGTCTAGTATAGAGATGCCTGGCCAGTAATGCAGTGTAGATCCTTGTGCTGTGGCAGCAGCTGCTGCCAAAGCAGCATTTAAAAAAAAATCTGCACAGCCAATCAAATCTCCAGCAGCCAATCAGAAGCCTTGCTGGGCAAAAGCCCGACCTTGCCCCACCCACTTCGTCAAAACACTTGGCGGGTGCCAGAAAAGGTGCTGGCAGGCGTGCTGGTGCCCACGGGCGCTACGTTGGGGACCCCTGGTGTAAGCTGTTGGAAATCAAAGAAAGATTGGGGGGGGTATAAGCTTTCAAG
>NW_015182416.1:0-474 GCF_001447785.1 Gekko japonicus
TGGATTCTTTTGAACTATGGTGCTGCAGGCCAGCTGGAGAAGGGAGAAGAGATTGCGGAAGTATTTAACCCCCCCTCTGGAGTTGTGCCATGGAGGCAGATTTCCCTTACCTTTAATGGAGGGAGCATGCTCCCCCCGCGGTGTGATTCCAGAGGGTGGACAGGGATAATTACACCCAATGGGGATGGTCCCCATAGAGTGTAATGAAGCCAAATAAATTCAGCAGTACCAATCTCTTCCTGAACCCCTATATCATACCAAAACTGGGATTCAGGAATATTTGCTTTTACCAATATTTTTTGGGGGGTTGTGTATCCAAACCCCAAAAATATTGATTTATTTTTTGGGGAGGTACACACCCTAGTGCAATCTACTGCCATTTCTTGCAGTGGTGATCATTTTAGTTGTTCATTATACTGGGAGTAAGGCGTGCTGTGGGAAGAAGTACAATGAACTCTAGAAAGAGGCTCCAGG
>NW_015182417.1:0-488 GCF_001447785.1 Gekko japonicus
CAGTTAAATGCTGACTGGGGCAGCACAGGAACTGTGTAGTGTGTGTTACCTGCCTTTCTGTCGCTTCTGAGTTAGGGCGACTTAATGGTGACTCCCATAGGGTTTAAGCTAGAAGTCAACAGAGGTGGATTCAGGTGCAGTAGCCGTTTCGGTCGGAATTAACAGAACAAAGTCTGAGTCCAGTGGCACCTTTAAGATCAACCGAGTTCAATTCCAGGTACAAGCTTTCGTGGGCGTGCGCACATCTTCAGAGGTGCTTTACCATCGCCTGCCTCTGCAGAGCAACCCCGGACTTTGCCTGGAGGTTTCCCATCTAACCCCGGCCGACCCCGCTTAGCTTCTGAGATGCACTGAGCTTGGCCTAGCTTGGACAGGTACAAACGGAGCTGACTTGCCATTGCCTGGCTCTTGGAAGATCCCTTGGTGTAGGCCAGGTAGGCCAGCCCTACTTAGCTTTCCAGATCTGACAAGATCCGGCTAGCCTGGGC
>NW_015182418.1:0-486 GCF_001447785.1 Gekko japonicus
GGGAACTGTGATCCCCCGCGACCCCCCCACGAAATGACCTCTGGGTGGCTCACACAAGCCCAGCCCAGAGCAAAAAAGCAACAATCAGAACATAAGAGAAGCCAATGTTGTATCAGACCACTGGCCCATCCTGGTCCAACACTCTGTGCCACACAGTGGCCAGAAATACCAGGGGCCATCAGGAAGTCCACCAGTAGGCCCGAAGCTAACATGGGGGGCCCTCCCCCGATCCTCAGCGCCCCCTCCCTCCGGCCCCTTCACCCGCCGATGAATCGCCTCACGGATATGAGCCGGCATCTCCCTGTCTGAGCTCACCTGCGAAAAGTTGAGTCTCTTTAGGACCCAGCAGCAACCAGTGGTTGACGGAGTCACCCACACATTGGTCGGATTGCAGCAGTTCCCTCCTCCTGTTGGATTTTCAGCACCAGGCTTCGGAAAAGAGCATCGGCTCAGGGAAGGAGGGGGGGAGGAAGCTTGATCCCCGCT
>NW_015182419.1:0-485 GCF_001447785.1 Gekko japonicus
CCGCGGTCGGGGATGAATACATTACATGTTCCAAGACACTTCTGACATGTGAGGTAAGACAGTTGTCATATGTGAGGTATGTACAATGGAGTCCTTGGAGTAGAACAGGGGGTCATCGAAACAATCAATGAGATTTCAGAAAATATCATTAATAAAAAATGGAAATATGGCTGGGGCATTGCAAGGACCAAAGGGCATCACTGTATACTTGAAAAGCCTACAGCGGGTTAAACAGGGCACTGTTTCTATCCATTCCCTTGCTGGTTTCAGACCAGGCTGTATGGTAGAACAGGTTGCTCTGTGGGATGCTCCAGCATACAAAGATTATTTTGCAATAGATGAGAATTTTTTTTTAAATGCCACTCCTTTGCCCGTGCTATTTCTGTGTTAGACTCTTTTGAACATATGGCCCAGGATCTAGTCTTCGTTTTTTGGGATGTCCATCCACATATATCTTAAGCAACCTCGGACATGTAGTTTAGGAC
>NW_015182420.1:0-487 GCF_001447785.1 Gekko japonicus
CTACACCAAACTGGCTCTCACTTCCAGGTGCACTTTCTCTCTCTCACACGCACACACACACGCACACGCGTGCGCGTGCACCCATATGAAACATACATTAACCAAAAAAGGCTGCAATCCTAAAAAAAACAAACAGTTTATTAGGAGTAAGCTCATTGAATAGCATGAGACTTCCTTCCAAGCAGAACTGTTTAGACTTGCTCCTTTAGACTTTTCAAATACAGATAACGATAATCCCATTTTTTTTCCCCAAGTGGGAATTTGAAGTATAAGGAGGAGCTGTTTCCATCAAGCTTAAAAACAGAAATGTTAATAATGAATTTTTTAGCATACAACTATGGATAGATAGAAGACGGGCCTTCATTTTTGCCTCCCCCTATTTATTTGGTGTGTTTTTTTTAAAATCCCCAGAGGGATGTTTTTATTATTTTTTATAAGACTACAAACTACAAAAATTGGGAGCAGTGGCGCAGGCAGTTAATGCCTG
>NW_015182421.1:0-507 GCF_001447785.1 Gekko japonicus
TTCACTGAGAATAAGCTATTAGCAACCAGAATTAGATATGGAGATGTTCCTCCAGACCTATGATTGAAGCGGTGGACGTCTAAAGCCAGTTTGGTGTAGTGGTTAAATGTGCGAACTCTAATCTGGGAGAACTGGGTTTGATTCCCTACTGCTCCACATGCAGCTGCTGGGTGACCTTGGGTCAGACACAGTTCTTGCAGAGCTGTTCTCTCAAGAGCAGCTCCCAAAGAGCTCTCTCAGCCCCACCTACCTCACAGGATGTCTGTTGTGGGGAGAGGAAGGAGATTGTAAGCTGCTCTGAGACTCTGAGTGAAGGACGAGGTATAAATCCACTCTCTTCTTCTCTTTTAAATACATCATCCTGTCCTCCCCTGCTTTGCACCATTTCATTTAGTGCTACTCTTTGTGACCTTTTGCCCACTTGCCCAGTATCTGGTTTTATCTTTGGGCATATATACAGATAGTCCTTTTGGAAACGCTTACTAATTTGTACCTGACCGCCATCCT
>NW_015182422.1:0-486 GCF_001447785.1 Gekko japonicus
CCACTAGAATCAATTCCTGCATTGTCATTCCCCCCCCTGTCAGCTTCATAATAGTTGGGCAGAGGTAACCCTGCCCCAATCCAGCTAGGCTTCATTCTGTCTCAGCCCCATTAAATTCAACTGAACAAGTAAGGCATGACTAACTTAAGTCCCATTTTAATGCATCTTACCCAGACAACTTTTGCTGGGATAGACAAATATGTTCTGAGAACAGATTTGCTTATGGACGGGTCTATACTACAGGGATTACTCAGACAGGTTTGATACACATTTGGGGCTATTAATCTCTTTAAAAATATTTTCATGTGTGAACATGAGACTGGGTTAACCCATTAACTCCCAGTTAACACGCAGCAGCACAGAATGTAGAAGAGCTTTACAGAAAAGGAAAGCTATGATAGAGGTGAACAGTTGCCACTGATCCAAGTGCAAGACATGCACAGCTCTTTGCTAGTGCACTAACACCAGGGGTCTTGTTGTAGAAAA
>NW_015182423.1:0-743 GCF_001447785.1 Gekko japonicus
TGGAGGAAAGAAGCACATGTACTGTTTAGTGTGAGACTGACAGTCTAGCAGGGGGTTTACATCTATATCACAATACACACTAGTGGTATGATCTTTTCTACCTTAGGCAGGGCTTTTTTTGTAGAAAAAACCCAGCAGGAACTCATTAGCATAATAGGCCACACCCAATAGCAGACTCTAATTAGCATATTAGGCCACACCCACATGTTACCAGAAGTGTGGCCATCCAGCCACACCCACCTTTTGCTTCTTATTCTGTTTACCTTGTTTGTTGTCAAAACCCAGGGCCTTTTTTTGTAGAAGGAACTCCTTTGCATGTTAGGCCACACACCCCTAATGTAGCCAATCCTAATGACTGTCTGCTGTTGGGTATGGCCTATTATGCTAATGAGTTCCTGCTGGGCGTGGCCAATTTGGGAGCCAGCCGGAACTCTGTTCCTGTTCGTGCCCAAAAATAGCCTTGACTTTGGGCTTTCGACATGCTTGTCAAAAGGGGTGGCGGCAGCTGCAGTTCATATGGTCTTGTCTCTTCTAGGGCATAAAGTCCAATTCTTTTTTTAATATAGTCATCAGTGTTTTAATAGCTGTATCTCGTTTTGTTGTTAATGTCACAAAGTTTGTCCCATTAGGGAGTCCGTAGTTGTTTCTGGGATGTGGCATGGTCCAGCACAGTCTGATCTCATCACGTCTCGGAAGGTAAGCTGGGTTGGTTCATGGATGGGAGACCCCCCCCCCAAGGAAGA
>NW_015182424.1:0-352 GCF_001447785.1 Gekko japonicus
TTCCCATCACCTACTGCCTAGTCCTTTTACGTGGAAATGCTGGGGATTGAACCTGGGAACTTCCGCATGCCAAGCAGAGGCTCTGCTGCTTAGCCATGAGCCCTCCCCATGGGTCTCCCGTTCCCCCATTAAGGCTCCTAACAATGACCCTCTCAGGTATATTGACTGGTGCAAAGCTGCTCAGCAAACTTCATGGCAGAATAGAGTACCCATGTGCTGTTGTAGTTAGAGTGCTGGAGCAGGATCTGGAAGACCCAGGTTCGAATCCCCACTCTGCTGTGGAAGCTTGCTGGGTGAGCTCAGGCCAGTCTCGCCCTCCATGTATAAACTACCTCACAGGGTTGTTGTGAGG
>NW_015182425.1:0-482 GCF_001447785.1 Gekko japonicus
AGTCTTCTGGCAGAAGCTCTGGGGAGTTTTTTAGTCTGCTGCCACCAAATGAAAAAAAGGGGGGGTATTTTTACCAATGCCCTAGTGCAGCTGCATAGTAACACTAATTTCCTGCCCTTCCTTGCAAATTTGCATGATTTTCTCTTTGTGATTCTCTAATTTGATCCTCCACACTAGCTGTGATCTTGGCAGTTTTCCAAAGCCTGCCTTGTGCCAACTGCACTATGTCCTCCCAATGGATTCAATCCCAAGCGATTCTTAAGTTCAGCAGTTTGCAGAAGGTCCCTGTGGCTCAGCCGCCATTTTAATGTTAGGCTGCCGGAGACTGCCAAATCCCCCCCCCCAAAAAAAACTTTGTTCATTAAAGCATTAAAAGGGAAAATGTTTTAAAAGCTTTAAGTTTCCCATCCAAGTGTATCTTTTAAGCTTCCCATCCCAGTGTATCTTTCTCTTTACATCTCACACTGACGATCCCCCCCCCT
>NW_015182426.1:0-477 GCF_001447785.1 Gekko japonicus
GGTATGAGAAAGTCTGGGACCAATTTAATATGTGTAAACTTACTAATTTGATAAATCATACAGGAACAGCTACATTGTACAGCGATTTTGAGTTAACTTGGTTCCTGGTTCTTCAATATATGGCAGATAATGATATTTTGCTGACCAACCCACTTTGCTGACCAACCCAAATTGAAATTTGTATTCCCCTTTTATCACTTTATATTTATTTCTTACTCTTTAATATTTGCATCAACATTTTTATTAATAAATTCAAAAAATTACTCTCAGCATTCCACAATTGAAAAGAGTACATCTGCCCATCAATCTCCGATTTTGATATATTTATTTCCTTCACTATGTTCCCCCCCTCCAAAATTAATCCCAAACCAATGGTAACTATATAAACTAAGCTTGTTATTCCTGTTTGGTCCTTGAATCTGTTCAACATCTTCATTCTGCTTTATGATAATTTGCTGCTCACCCTCTGTCTATATG
>NW_015182427.1:0-482 GCF_001447785.1 Gekko japonicus
CTCGCATGAGAGGTGGAATTTGCCCCTCCTCCCTCCACCGTTGCCGCTACCATTAGCGCTATCATTAGTGCTGCTGCTGTCGCCGGCAGCCATAACTTTTAAAAGAGCCCCTAACAAGACCTGGGGGAGCCAGAACGACCTCTCGCCTTTGATGGCAACGCCGCTTGGCCATCACACGCGAGAGGTGGAATTTGCCCCTAGGACTCCAAAGCCACCACCCCGGGGCTCAGAGATGCGGGAAAACATTTTGCGCCCCTCCCCCCCGTTGCCACTGCCATTAGCGCTGTTGGGGCCGCCGGCAGCCATAACTTTTTAAAGAGCCCCTAACAAGACCTGGGAGAGCAGAACGACCTCTCACATCACATGTGTGAGGTGGAATTTGCCCCTAGGACTCCAAGACCACCACCCTGGGGCTCAGAAAGGCGGGGGAGCATTTCGCGCCCTTGCCCCCCATTGCCGCTGCCGTTGCCGCTTCAGAACCA
>NW_015182428.1:0-491 GCF_001447785.1 Gekko japonicus
CCAACATTTGGGATTGAACCACTGAGGCAGGATTCTCTGATGATATTTGCAGCTGCAACCTGCTTTCGCGTTTTTTTCCTGAGCTGTCCTAAAGTTTCTGTTTCCCTGGCCAGCAGTTAGGGGAGGGAACAGCAAGTTAAACGAGTAACTAAGAAGATATGCACCTGACAGCCGCTTCATCCAACCAGAAAATTTAGCTCATCTTCACACCACATAGCATCGCTCCTGGTTGACATTTCTGTAAACAGCATTTTCCTCAACCCCATTAATGTTTGGGGAGGGCTCTCACGCAGGAGCCGTTCCAGCAATTGTCACTAGCCTGATTTCAGAGTGGGCCCATGCCTTTACTCACTGGGAGGTTGCGGTCTTCCCATTTCTGAGGATCTCTCTTGTCACGTGAAGTTATTTTATTTCAGTGCATTTTTATCCTGCCCTTCCATCAAGAAGCTCTGGTCAGTGCAAATAGTTCTCCTCTCTTCCATTTTATCCTC
>NW_015182429.1:0-490 GCF_001447785.1 Gekko japonicus
GTTCTTGTATTGTGAGAAAGGGAAATGCCTTTCTTCTACATTAGCAATAACAGGCATGCCAATATTTAGAGACAACAGTCTAATAATCCCTGACTTGCTCATGCCGATGTGTTCCCTGGAACCTGCGTTATTGCCAGGGGGGAAATCGTGAACAGATTGGGGGGTGGGGGGGCCGGGTGATTCCAGGTCTCTCCCTTTTGGCCGACAGCTGATCCCAGCTGAGTTCATCCCAGGCAGGTGAGCCACAGCTTGGCATGGCAAAACACAGAGACTTGGTTTTATGTCCTTGGGCAACATAAGATCATAAGAGAAGCCATGTTGGATCAGGCCAGTGGACCATCCAGTCCAACGCTCTGTCACACAGTGGCCAAAAATACAAGGTGCCACCAGGAGGTCCATCAGCAGGGCCAGAACTCCAGAAGCCCTCCCACTGTTGACCCCCAAGCATGAAGGATACAGAACATCACTGGCCTGAACATAAGAAAAGCCA
>NW_015182430.1:0-488 GCF_001447785.1 Gekko japonicus
AGAGTGAGTAAAACTGGGCAGTTTTCACATTGGAAGGTGGCAAGTAATGAGGTACCGCAGGGCTCGGTTCTAGGTCCGGTGCCTTTTAAGTTGTTCATTAATGATTTGGAGTTGGGAGTAAGCAGTGGAGTGGCTAAGTTTGTTGATGACACCCGTTGTGTTAGCCAAATTTCCTCTGATTATTAATTATTTGAGAGTAGACAAGGCAATAGGCAAATAAGGGAGCAAGCACCAGTGTATAGAGGGGTCCCACTCCTTCCCGATCACCAGAAATAGACTCAGAGGCAAGCTTCAGTATAAAATTGTTCTTGTTTACTGAAGATATTTCACACACATACAAAAATTCAATCACACTCACAATTATACAGTTCTAGGAAACTTAGATAGAAAATGATAGCACATTCGCATTAGCAGGATAATTGTTGAGGGGTGATACTTTACCTGCGGCGAGATGAAGCAATCCATAGGAAAAATAAAGGAGACTATGG
>NW_015182431.1:0-487 GCF_001447785.1 Gekko japonicus
GCATCTTAACCTCTGAGCCACGACAGCCCTACAAAAGTTAGACGACCTGCCTAAATGGTCCCTAGTTTCTGTAGAAGTTAAATCACTCATAGGCTAGCTCAGAAGAGGAAAAGCTCCCAGTGTAGACTGCATCCCGCCAGAGCTCCACTTTTGGCACCACTTTTCACCTATATTGATTATTCTGGCCACATTCCAACAGACTGGGACATGGAGATAACAGTACCATTTTTCAAGAAAGGGATGAGGGATGACCCTGCCAATTACAGGCCAATTAGCCTGATCAATATCATCAGTAAACTTTATACCAGTCATCTTTTGGACAAATTCAAATGCTGGTTAGAGCAGGAAGATCTAATCACTGAAGAACAAGCTGGCTTTAGGGGAGGAAGAGCTACTACAGATCATTGCCTGATGATACAACATCTAACTGAAAAATAAAAAATATGCATCTAAAAGTTCAGTCTGTACTTTTCCTAGGTAGAGGCTA
>NW_015182432.1:0-482 GCF_001447785.1 Gekko japonicus
AATAAAACATTTATATCCCACCTTTTCCCGTGACTCTAGGGACTTTACGATACATTTTTAAAAAATCTATTTATAGTCCACCTTTCTCGTTGAGACTCAAGGCAGAACGAGTACAATTATTAAAGAAGCATCTTAAAATATAATAAACAACCCAATCTAATAAATCTTAATAAAATACAATTATTAAAATCTTGGAATATCCCAGTACAGGTAATTATTGTCACTTACCCAATTTTTTGGCTTTTAGCCTTTTGTTACTGTCTATGAGGTTTTCTTGGAAAAGATACTGGAGTGGGTTGCCGTTTCCTTCTCCAGTGGATCACATTTTGCCTGAGTTCTCTGCTGTGGTCTGTCCGTCCTGCCCCTCCACGGCATAACTCACAGCCTCATCGAACCACTCAAGCCCCCTCACCACGACAAGGCAATGATCCATGAGAGAAATATCATCATCACAGGGGATTGAAATGCTAAAGTAGGAAGTC
>NW_015182433.1:0-484 GCF_001447785.1 Gekko japonicus
CTCTGAATTCCCAGTTTTGATTTTACTTAGGAAATGAGGTATACAGCCCTTTTTGTTGTGGAGACATAAGGGGAAAGATGCAGGCTGTACGTTTGTCGGGATTGCTTGGAAAGGAAGGAGGAGGAGAAGCTACACAATGTGTGGAGGGATTGATAATTTCAGTGTTCCCTCTAAGGTGAATTAGTGTGACCTAGCTCACAGTGTTTTAGTCTCCGGCTCACACATTTTTGTCTCAGATGAAATGGTAGCTCCAGACAGCAAAGTAATCCAAGCAGTGGCCAAATCGCTCGCTCACGACTTTCATTCCAGTAGCTCACAAAGTAGAATTTTTCCTCGCAAGACTCCACAGCTTAGAGGGAGCATTGGTTGATGTGGCACTTGAATGGTCTCTTGCTGCTTATCTATTGCAGGTTTTAAGAGAACCCATTAAAGCATCCCCGTTTGAAGGACCCCATAAAGAAGCCCCTGCGTGGGCACAGCAGCT
>NW_015182434.1:0-475 GCF_001447785.1 Gekko japonicus
AGTGTAACAACTGCAGAAAATGATAGCTTGCTGTGATTGCTCCCCAGGCCTCAGCATGGGGGAAAGGGGGATCATCTGCCCTTTTCTTCCCATCTTAATTATCTTCACAGCTTTCCTGGGGCATTAAAAGAATTCTTCACAGTTTCTCCTGCATTTCTTCTCTCCTGATACTTTGTCACATAGACATACATGGCTGGTAGCCCTGAGCTGGATAGCCCAGGCTAGCTCAATCTCATCAGATCTCAGAAGCTAAGCAAGGTCGGCCCTGGTCAGTATTTAGAAGGGAAAGAAAGGAGGAAGGTTGCAGCATGGCAAGACAGAGTTGGGACTTGCTCCCAGGCACCACCAACTTCTTGTTATCTTTAGAGGAGACTCAGGGACTCCTGAGCTCTGCTGCACTCCCTGGAGGGGGGATGCAGTGCAAGGGACATGATCCGGGGGGCCCTCCTGTGGCGACAGGTGAGTGGAAGCCCGT
>NW_015182435.1:0-481 GCF_001447785.1 Gekko japonicus
CCAGTCCAGGTAGGGGAGATGAGTGGGGGGGACACAGTCTGGGTTCCTCCTCCTTTCTCAGGGGGGGGCTCCTGCACTTTCTACAAGGTGTCTGGGCGAGAGATCCTCTGAATGCCGTTTCCTTGACCCATTCTGTGCCCATACATCCTGTCCCTTCCCAGACTACTCTCTTCCCGTGTGCCATCTCTGCCTGTCCTTATCTCTGACGAGGGAATCTGCTTTTTCTTCCAGGGCCCCTTTTCCTTTGAGGAGGTGGCCGTGTATTTCACCGTGGCAGAGTGGGCCCTGCTGGATCTGGGACAAAGAGCTCTGTACAGGGACGTCATGCGGGAGAACTATGGGAGTGTGGCCTTTCTGGGTAAGGATCTTTCATAGGTGCCAAAGGTGCGCATTGCAATGGTGTATTGAATAGAGATACACCATTTTGAGGTTTCTTCTGCTACTTGAGGGGCCGTGGCTCACTGGTAGAGCATCCTTTTAG
>NW_015182436.1:0-489 GCF_001447785.1 Gekko japonicus
CTGATGGCATTCGATCCAATCAGGTGACCCAATTGGCACTTTGAGGCCTTGATCAATCCTGCATTATGAATTCTCTGAAGCACTTCACGCGCATGCTCAAGGTGTTCATCTCAAGTGGAACTGTAGACAGCAATATCATCTAGATAGGCCGCCACAAAAGACAGTCCATTAAGTGATCCATTAGTCTTTGAAAGGTCTTAGATGCCCCATTCAATCCAAATGGCACCAAATTGATAATGCCCCATAGGTGGCACAAATGTTGTTTTATCAGATGCTTCTGAACTCAAACGCACTTGCCAGTAGCCATATGCTAAAACAAGAGTGCTGATGTATTTTACACTGGCCAAATTTTCAATTAAACTCTCAATACGGGAAGTGGGGTATGGATCCACAATATTCAGCTTATTTAGCTTTCTAACGTCCACACAAAAATTATTCAACAAGTGCAAATTCAGTGCAAATAACAATAGGCGATTTCCAGTGAGAACA
>NW_015182437.1:0-482 GCF_001447785.1 Gekko japonicus
TCTCTTCTTCTTCTGTTCTTCTTCTTCTTTCACACATTCCAGAAGTGTGCAGCAGCAGGGCTGGGCTGGCCATTTGCCCTCCCATTGCAGGCAAACACCTGCCCTTGGCCCCAATCCCCTGCCCTTGAGAACCTGAGTAGCTGCAGAAAAAAATGTACATGGCCATCCTCGTGAGATTCTAGGAATTTCCCCATATCTCTATGGTCTTTATCATAGAGATTAGGAAAGTCCCTAGAGCGTCACCTGGAAGGGCTGTCACATCCAGGTGCTGTCCTCAGAATCTCCCAGTGTTTGCCATTTCCCTAATCAAGGGAAAGCGGGGGCCTTCTGGCCCCTGAAAGACTAGCAAAATTACATTCTACCATAAGTGTGTGTGGACTAGAGTCTACGTCTTCAGATTTTATGAGTGAATCTTCATTTGCGTGGGCAATCTTTGAATCTTCAGTACCAATTCTGCCCCAGGAACTTCCCTCGTATCTTTG
>NW_015182438.1:0-497 GCF_001447785.1 Gekko japonicus
ACAGTTAAAATGCATGCAAAACATAAAAAGCAATTAGAAAGTTGGTTCAGTAGGAGGAATCAGTGAGGGAATGCAGAAGTAAACAAACAAAAAGCTTTCACCCGCTGCCCAAAGGGGACCGATGACTCTCCCTGGGGAGAGAGTTCCAGAGGTTTGGCCCCTATCCCAGGTTGCCACCTGCCAGTTTGCAGACTCTACTCTGGGAGAACTGGGTTTGATTCCCCACTCTTCCACATGCAGCCAGCTGGGTGACCTTGGGTTAGTCACTATTCTCTCAAAGCTGCTCTCTCACGAGCAGTTCTCTAAGAGCTCTCTCAGCCCCACCTACCTCACAGGGTGTCTGTTCTGCAGAGAGGAAGGGAAGGAGATTTTAAGCCTCTCTGAGAGTCCAAGTGAAGGGTAGAGCATAAATCCAACCTCCTCCTCCTCTTCTTCTGTTTGTCTTCCTCTTCTCTCTTCCTCCTTCTCTTTCTCCTTCTCCTTCTCTTTCTCCTCCT
>NW_015182439.1:0-480 GCF_001447785.1 Gekko japonicus
AAAAAAATTGTAGCTACATTAAGGTCTAATAGAGGGAACATTGATGACGTCTGTGCTGGAATGAAACCTTTTGAGTCTCCGAAGTAGCACTAGACCCGTGTTCTAAAATGCAATATCGTATTAAATTCATGGAATAAAGGTGATGGGAGAGGAGCACTCAGCCATAGATTTTCCGACTCCTTATACAGAACAGCAAGATAAATATTTTATCATGTTTTCCCCCACTTCAGCAATAACAAGCCCCCCACCCACCAACCACACTGACTTCCAAGATTATCTGCACTAATAGACTGTGGGGAAGATATTCTTTTACTTGGCCAGTACAGTTTTGTCATCTGAAATGTCCTAGCGCATCAGCCACGTTTATGCTGTCATGCTGGGCCACACAGCAGCCAGAGCAGAAGAATAAGTGTCTTTTTTGGTTGTTGGTATTTTGCATTGTGTGTGCGTCTGTGCGACAGAGTGTTGGGCTGGATAGGC
>NW_015182440.1:0-473 GCF_001447785.1 Gekko japonicus
AATGAGCCATAGGTCAGAATCGCAATGTTATCTACCACTGAGTGACCTCACCTCACTATCCTGTGGCTTTTCATAGCTGGAGAGCAAAGAGAGATTGGAAGCATGGCAATCCTACTCTCTGTGCAACACAGGGTCGCCAGGGCACGCTAGCAACTAGCAGGAGGGTTGGGGTTGTGGACATTGTGGGGGGCTGGCATTCTGAGCATGACGATGTCACTTCTGGGGGAAGCTGGGAAGCAATGGTGGTAGCGCTAGGTTTAACCACAGAGTTTCCAGCAATTCCTAGAGCTACCACTGGGGTCGTGAATGTGATGATGTCACTTTCAGGAAAAAACGGAAGTGACAGCATCACATTCAGAACCCCAGTAAGGTTTTCTCTGTTTGTCCTCCGCACTGACCTGAGGGTTGGCAGGCCAAGTGCAACAGATCTTTCCAAAAGGCACAAAGAGCTGGCTGCTCTATGGGGACTCGTG
>NW_015182441.1:0-477 GCF_001447785.1 Gekko japonicus
TAATAAATGACAAATCTAATAAATAAATACATAAACAAATAATATTCCACTGGCAGCCCAATCTTCAATGAAGTTGTGTAATCCTTTGGAAGCCTCTTTAGCTAGTGGCCCTCATGGCATCTTGTAGCAGTGAATTCCATACATTAATTCTGGTGTGTGAAGGTAGATTTCTGGCTAATAGGACTATCTGGACACCCTCAGTTTCCTAGACTCCTGTGATGCCATGCATCAGGTTGAGACTTTCTGTAAGAGAAAGCTTGTGCACAATCACCAACCCAAGAAGCCATAGTTGACCAGGCTATGATTCAGTGGAAGAATTCATGGCATGCATGTAGTCACAGGTTCAGTTCCAGCATCTCAAGTTATTACGAACAGTTTGCAGGTGATGTGAAAGACCTCTAGCTGAGACCCTGGACAGCCACCATTGGTCAGAGCAAGCAGTACAGTTTGGTGTAATGGTTAAGAGCAATGGACTCT
>NW_015182442.1:0-480 GCF_001447785.1 Gekko japonicus
ACTTCTGCCAGCCTGAGCAACAATTCAGATAACAAGCCGGGCAGGTGAGGTGTGATGGCTTCCTCTATTGCGCAGCCCGTCTGGGACAGTTGAACCAGCACCTCAGTCACACTGGCACTCACCAGCAGTCATTCCTTGCAACCAGAGGCTTTTCTATAGTCAACCACACTGAGAAAGTCCAGTGGTTACTATATACAGGAATTTATTTACAAATTATACAGCTCTCTAGCAAAATGCTCCGCCAGACACCGTCCGCCATCAGAGAGAGAGAATACAGTGCAATGCATTCACATATATACATTGATCAGCCAATCAGAGTAGTGCTGATTCATGGTGACTTGGCTTGCCTCTGCCTAAGTCCAAACTGGCTGAACCTGGTTCAGTGCTGCTGTCAACTGTCACACATAGATGCTCCTGATCATAGTGCTGAAGCTTATATATCAACATCCTCTGACAGCTAACCAACGCCCAAAGTCAGCA
>NW_015182443.1:0-476 GCF_001447785.1 Gekko japonicus
ATGACGTGGGGAAGTTCCTCTTTAGGCAAGATATCCAAGGGAATTTTTTTTTTTTAAAGAAGGGAAAAGATGTCCAATCGTTTCACCAACACTTCTGAGGCACGTTTTGCATACCTCTGTCCACCCTTAATTGGAAATTAAACTGGAGGTCCGTCATTAGACATAATAAGGGATTGTCAAGAAAGGGTTTCAGTCATACTAACGATACTTCTGAGACATATTTTGCACACATCTCTCCACCATTAATTGGAAGGAATCTAAATTTATGGTGGGGGAAGGGGGGGAAGGCCCTCCCTAATAGAGGCCCCCTGCACACGGAAAGAAACACAGTGGAATAACACTGTGGAAAAGCAGGGAAAGTTTTCATGATTTTTTTGTTTCAGCTCAACCCACTCCCAAAATTCACCACAGTGTGCAAGAATACAGGGGATGGCTGCAGAGAAACAGGGAGAATTCTCAGCTCTGAATGTATAATC
>NW_015182444.1:0-487 GCF_001447785.1 Gekko japonicus
ACGGGGCTGTTTGCAGTCCCGTTGCCAGAACGATGCGGAGCGTCACATCCTGGCTGCAGTCTGCAGTCAGATGTGCATTTAGATCCAACATAGCTGCAAATGCATGATGGATGTAAAGTGCACGATCAGACAGCAACATCTGGGAAAGGTCCTGCAGTCATTGGCCCCCTGTGCTGACCTGCCACAAAAACGGAGTTAAAAGACACCAGGGAGAGTCCAGTCTTAACTGGTTCCAGTGGGCCACAGACAGACTCTCCACTGTCCGATCACACAAGCACACTCTCAACCACTGGGATGGTCTGCCCATTCCATCCCAACTCAGCACCATTTTTTTCTCACTTAGCGGTATGTGCATAACTGCATAATTGGTCCATAGAGAACTCTATGGAGAACTCTCCATGTGATGGTTTAATCCCTCATTTATGCACCTGTGCACAAAAGCAAAAAATCCCCCACTAACCCGAATGTGCCATCTGATTGTGCAGTG
>NW_015182445.1:0-473 GCF_001447785.1 Gekko japonicus
TCAAAATTTTCAGTATTCCTTAAGGAAACGTTGTCCTGCTTTCTCTGTATTACATCTAAATGAAGCTGCTAAACTCAGATTAGGGGAAATATCCCTCGCCTATGCCCCCCTCCCCATTAGCAGTCAGACTCTCACTGAGGGGCAGTTTATAGCTAGAAAATCATGAACACCCTTCCCACAATACCATTTCAAATATCATAAGTGCAGTACACTGCCTGGCCCAAAATGACCCAAAATGGATGTCAGCCAGAGACAAGTCTGGACATGTAGTTTAGAAGTGTCTGAGCAAGAGTGGCTGGCTAGCTAACAACCTCATCCCCACCCTAGGGAGATGCATAATTTGGGACAATGGGTCTCCCAAGACAGATTGCCTCACCTTGGACTAATCTCCAAATGCCCAGCCTCACTTTCCTTCACCCCTTTACCCTTATTTAGCAACACTTCACACTATTCACAAAACCTGGTAGCTTTTC
>NW_015182446.1:0-481 GCF_001447785.1 Gekko japonicus
CGTGGGCCGCGTCACGTGACGAAGGGAAAAGGGGGCCCCTCAAGCGCGGCCAGCGACAGAAACGGCCGGGTCATGTGACAGCCGCGTTACGTGGATGAGTGAAAAAATGACGCACGCGCGGCGAGGGGCGGAGCACCGCCGTGGGGAAAAAAATAGACTTTCCTTTGTCCTGACGGGGACGGCCTCGTGTCACGTGAGAAACGGAAGTCCCGCCCACCGAGCACAGGAAATGCGAAAAGGGAAGAGAAAGAGGGTGAAACCGAGGACGGCGGAACTCTGCACGCGGTCAGAGGCCCCTGCTGCTCTTTGAGCCTCGGAGCGATCCCTGGAGGGGAGAGGCAACCCATTCAGCGTACGGAACTGCCCGCCACAACACGGAAGGATGGAAGGGCGCTAGGCCAAGAGCCCTGATGTCGGAGGCAGCACCGCCCAGACTCCGAGGCCTCCCATGCGGCTGCCAACCTCCAGGTGGGCTCGGGAG
>NW_015182447.1:0-481 GCF_001447785.1 Gekko japonicus
TTTCCTTTCCTCTTGTCAAAATCCAAATTTTTAAATGGTTAAAGGGCAACCGCCCCTTGTTCTGCTTCAAGTTCAAAGAGTTTTGCCAGAGTCATTGAGATGATATCACAGCCTCCCCCTCCTCTTTTTCTTCTGGGTCGTGTCCTGCGCCCCAGGCTGCAACCCCCCCCTACAAGGGGTCAATAGGGGGTCCAAGATCAACTCGGACCCCCCTCCCATCGGCGCGTTGGTGGGCAATTCACATCAGAGCTGTGATGCAGCACACCTGCCTCTGAGTCACCGAAACCGGAAGTCCCTAAGTGTTTCTTTGTGAATCCGAGAAAACAATACTCAGCTAAGGAAGAGTCACAGCTCATTAAAGAAATCATTGTTAGTATCAGATAAATTAGGCTTTGTGTTTTCTGTGCTTCGTGGGATCTTTAAACTCTCCCCGGCTGTGATTGAGTGGATTTAAGGGGATTGCCTCGTTGGTCTCCATACC
>NW_015182448.1:0-475 GCF_001447785.1 Gekko japonicus
TATCAGAGTTATGCATGACCTCAATCTCTGAAATATGTTTGGCTGTGCCTCCTGCTGTGGCAACCATTTTATGATTTGCTCAGCTTACTGTGACAGCCATTTTGTGACTGGCTCTGCCCTCAGCTCCAGCTATTTTGGGATTGGCTTCACCTCATGTGGCAGCCATGTTGTGGTTACGCCCACAACCCTGTGTCAGAATTCCAAAGGTACCCTGTAGACTCAAAAAGACTGGGGACTCCTGATCTAGGAGTCAAATGACTGTGACAGTGCAATGACGGAACAATATTCAATAATGTGTGGAACTAGCCTCAGTGACCTTGGGACACCCAATGTCTCAGCCTAACCTACCTCACAAGGAAGGTTGTGAGGTAAGGAAAAAATGGAGGGGGGGAAACTAGTGGTGCCAGAAGTTGCTGCCACCAGGGCCGGCTCACCCGCTAGGCTATCTAGGTGCTCGCCTAGGGCGCGCCGGCCC
>NW_015182449.1:0-468 GCF_001447785.1 Gekko japonicus
TCTTAATAGAAACTTAATTCTAGCCAATACTGTTGGCAGAAATGGTTGCTTTTTATGTTGATGGTCTGAAAATCAGTAAAGTTATAAAGGTGTATGAACTGAATTATAACACAGTTCCAACTAAACTATAGTTGCCTTAGGGAGTGAAATATGTTTCCAGTTTCTAAAAATAACATTAAGAAGAAATCAAAATATTTGCTCTTTCTACGTGGCAGCACCTAATTTAGCATTGATCATAAATTTGTATTTAATAATAACTAACATTTCCTTAGCTCACATCAAGTGACCAAAGCATTTGTTTCTTCCTTAATCTGTATCCTACTCCATGGAGCTCAGGTGGTGAGATCTCATTTCCTCCTTCCTCACAACAGCCATAGGCAGTATGTTAAAACTGAGAAAGAAGAAGAAGAATCGGTTTTATACCCCGCTATTCACTATCCAAAAGAGTCTCAAAGTGGCGTACAATCG
>NW_015182450.1:0-478 GCF_001447785.1 Gekko japonicus
TAGTCACTGTGTAGGATTTGTAGTCACCCCCAGCCTTGTGGTGACACCCACTCAGCACAGAACACAGAACTCTCCTGTGTCTTGTTAACACTGCTTAATTGTGTTGTGGCTTTGGGACGGTTAGGTAACGTTTTCCCTTCCCTTTTTCTCTCTTCCTCATTCCCTTGCTCAGTTGTACAAAGGCTTCTGCTTCGAGGACTTGGGAATCCCACCCTGTATCTTTTGGAATAGCCAGGTTGGGCTCTGTGTGTCCCCATGAGGCGGGCATCATTCCTCTGCAGGCTCCCATTGTTTCCTGCCGGCCCATAGCTAGGACATTTTTAGTGGGGGGGCGGCCCTGGGGAAAGTGGGGGAGGCCCCCAAAAGCCCCACGTATGTGCACTGACATCACAACAAATAAGAAATCAAATAAAAATATGCTCACCACTGAGATGCACCCCCGCTCCCTCCCAAGGCATGGTTAGAGGGCTCCCAGAAA
>NW_015182451.1:0-473 GCF_001447785.1 Gekko japonicus
AGTACAGAAGCAAAAGTAAAGAAGCAGCTGCTGGCTCACACAGGAAGAGAATGAATCCCCCCCAAAATGGCAGCATAGCTGACAGGGTGCTAAGTCCATGAGAGCACACAGACCTGCACTGGGAAAGCAGTCATTGACCACCTAAAGAACTGGAGCAAGCTTCAAGGTAATAGAAACTCTGTAGAGATCTGTAACTTCCTGCTAATCTTCTCTGTATTGTTCCAATTTTAGTATATGTACTGTCGGAGCAAACACCATCAGTAACTTCCTAAGCTTTAGGAGCCTGTCCTATTTTCTATCACCTGACAGGGCATGTATAAAGAGGGGAACAGAGATTTGCAATTTGCCAATTTCTTTTGGATCCCTTACTCAATCTGGTGTGATGCTAAAAGCATGGTTGTGAACAGTTTCTTTTTAAAAAAATACCTTATAACTTTTGAAGCCAGTAGTGGTTCTCTGTACCACTTAGACCT
>NW_015182452.1:0-471 GCF_001447785.1 Gekko japonicus
GGGAAATGGTCTGGAAATGGTTGATGGACGAGGGATGAGTGGTCACCTCCTACAGTCCTTCCAAGGAGCAGTAAAGAAGGCCTGGATTTGTGCTTGCATTTGGGTATGTAAATGTGATCATTCTTCATGCTTCAGATTTATTTATTAAGATCTTTGTACTCTGCTTTTCTCCTAAGTGATTCAGAGTACCTTACAATATTGGTCTCCCCTTTTTATCCTCGGAACAAAAATCCTGTGAGTTCGGTTAGGCTGAGAAAGAGTGACTGGCCCCACGTGATTTAGCAAGCTTCCATGGCAGAGCAGGGGATGCAACCTGGGGCTTCCAGATTAGGGATGGGCACGAACCAGCTGACAAACAACAGTTTGTCACGAATTTGGGGCGGTTTGTGGTTTGCGAACCAGTGTGCATGAACTGAAGAGCCACCATGAACTTTCATTAATCTTGATGCAGTTCGTAAAGAGCAGAAAGCA
>NW_015182453.1:0-538 GCF_001447785.1 Gekko japonicus
AGTCCTCCTTTCCCACCCAGAAGGGAGAGGGCATGAAACAACTGGATCATATCACTGCCAGGAAGGTTTCTTTCTTCCTCTCTCTGACGTGGCCTGGTAAAAGAGGTCCTTTCCTTCTTGACTTCCACAGAAGGTAATGGGTGTGTGTGTGGGGGGGAGAGACTGGAAGTGGTTTTCCATCCTTATTTCCCTTGAAGCTATTTCTAAAATCTCATGGGGTGGAAAGCTGAGAAAGAAGATAACTGTTTGTCAGGGACGGGGGAAATCCAGTGCAATGCTCCCTCTAAGCAGTGGAGTCTTGTGAGCAAAAATTCTATTTTGTGAGCTACCGGCTTTAAAGCCGTGAGCGAGCAATTTGGCTACTGCGTAAATTAGTTTCCTCTGAAGCCATCCTTCCTGAGCTAAGACAAAAATGTGTGAGCTGGAGGCTAAAAAACTGTGAGCTGGCTCACACCAATTCAGCTTAGAGGGAACACTGGCCCAGAGTCAGACTGTGAACTTCTGTTGCAAACAAGGGACACAACATGGTACTTCCTGT
>NW_015182454.1:0-472 GCF_001447785.1 Gekko japonicus
CAGAAAATCTGGAAAACAACACATCTTGGCAATAAATACGAATGCATCATTCAGTCCCAGTGGGCAGCTGAGTTATCCATATCCAGAGGAGGGTTCCTGTTGCTCCTCTTAATGATTTACTGCTCTAGACTGGTCTCCTTTCAATGAAGGAAAACCCCAGGTGCATGAACCAAAGAGAACTGAGCGGGAAGCTGTGAGTTCGCTCTAGAAATGTGTTCTTGTTATATCGAGCCAAATAAATACCTGAAAAATGCCCTATCGATATTTTTCGAGTATTTATTCAGCCGAATACAGATTAAATGATCTGATTCAGCAAGTAAAATAACCACGCCCAAATACAAGCCGATATTATTTGGCTTTTATTTGGCACGGTTAGAAGGTATTTAAAGAGACTGTATTCTGAGTTCACTTGCCGAATCATGCCTCTGCAGCGTGACTCGGCGAGTGAAATTCTCCATTGTACCCTATGGGA
>NW_015182455.1:0-460 GCF_001447785.1 Gekko japonicus
AGCAATCTTAATTCCCAGCAATCTTAATTTTTCTACTTAAAGCAACACAAATTGCTTCTTGAAGACAGAAGTAAATCATTTCCCAACTAAACACGTATTCCTACAACACCTTTTAAGGTTAAGCCACACACTTATTTTCAAATTAATGTTATCTTTTCACAACAGACATTATAGTTTTTAGGTAAAGTTCTCACCACTATTCATACAATAACTATACATATTTATCCCTTTTCATTACTCTTCATTGTCACAATCCATACGTTTCCTGCATCTTTATTTTCCAATTCATTTATGAATATTTCCTTATAACCGAGATTCTATACTCACTTTCCCCAAAATAAGTTACATCTACCAAAATAAACATTTCCAACCCCTTCTTAATTTTCATTATACTTCCATAGAAACTATATCATTCTTTTATGTAATATGGGAAAATGAAAACTTATAAATAACTTAGAAC
>NW_015182456.1:0-438 GCF_001447785.1 Gekko japonicus
CTAAGAACTAGCTCCCTGGTCAGCAGCGACCTTACTGAAAAGTCACTTTGCAAAGATGATGAAGGGTAAATGGCCCACCTTCCTAGATGGTTTAACTGCAAGCCCCATGCTATAAACAACAAGTAGCAGGAGGGGGCCCATAACTCAGCAGAGGAGGACATGTTGTGCAAGGACAGCCTCCCAGGCTCCATGCAAAAGATCTAGAATGAAAAGACTCCCCCCCCCCAACTACCTTTAGAGCCACCTCCAATAGAAGTAGATAACACTTGGCTACACAGATCAGTCGTCTGATTTGAATCAATGAGGTATAGTGGTGAGGATGTCAGAGTAGGATCGGGGAGACCCAGGTTTAAATCTCAATACTGCCATGAAAGCTTTTTTTTAAAAAAATTATTTTATTACAGTATATCAATAAAAAATATTGATACCGTAACAACA
>NW_015182457.1:0-449 GCF_001447785.1 Gekko japonicus
GGCAAACCCCTGAATCTCAGTGTCGGCGAATTGGCAGGCCAGTAGTTGGCGGTCGACCATGTCGAACGCCACCGACGGGTCTAACAACAGCAATACAGTCAAAACGCTCCGATCCAGATGCCTCCAAAGGTCGTTTGTGAGGGCAACCAGTGCCATTTCTGTCCCATGGCCTGGTTGGAAGCCAGACTGGAAGGGGTCTAATGCAGAGGTGTCATACACGAAGCCCTGCAACACCCTCTCAATTGATTTGCCCAATAGGGCAGGTTGGAAACTGGCTGGCAGTTAGCCAACTCAGCCAGATCCAAAGATGTTTTTTTCAGGAGAGGGCGTACCACTGCCTCCTTAAGTGCCTTTGGGAACAGCCCCTCTGAGAGGGACTTGTTGATAATTTCCCTTAGGGTACCTCGTAGCTCATCGCGGCCAGCTTTAACTAGCCATGATGGGCATGG
>NW_015182458.1:0-460 GCF_001447785.1 Gekko japonicus
TTGTTGTTGTTGTTTTTTAAAAAAACAACTAGCAGAGAATAGATGGAGGCACACAGTACAGCTGCCCCCTTCCCCAGACCTGCACTGGGACTTGTGCTATTGAACTGGCGTCAGGGGTGAGTAGAGAGGCGCACAAATTTATTCAGCTCATTTAAACCCAAGCGGACCGCAAAGCCCTCCAAAAGAAAAACTCCAAACTGGGTACACCTGAGCAACAAAACGGCAGATCGATTTCTGCGCAGTCAGTGGTGGACGCCTCTAGGCTTCATCTGCGAACAGACTCAGGCACTTATTAACCCTTCCGATAAGAAAAGAACTCCCTTGCTACACGCAGAGCTTCACTCCAAATTTCGGGTCTCCATTGTGCTCCAGATGGCATCACTGGGAAGTGCAGAGGTGTCGAATTTTAGACAGTTCTTTCTGTCTTCTTCCTTCCTTCCTTCCTGCCATACTATCTTGA
>NW_015182459.1:0-468 GCF_001447785.1 Gekko japonicus
GGTGAGATGGATAAATGCATAGGTTTTTCGTAAAATATTTTTTTATATGGCTTGAGCCACTACATGAAATGAACCTCATGAAATGAACTGTGGGCTGTTTTCAGACTGAGAAATGCAAAACAAAAAGGTATCTAAAATATGGCTTTTTTTTCTTTTTTTTTTTTTTTTTTTTTTTGGGAAAACAATATCTATGTGAGATCTTGTATTAAACATAGAAAAGGAAAACTATTCTGCACAAAGGCATTGCAGTGTCAGGAAGTATTGAAAAAAATGTGCATACCTCATAGAGCCATTTATTTCTGCCCTCTTTTTTCTGACTTGAAATCTCTTGCAAGTATCCCTGCTGTAAGGGTACTTCAAAAATGGCACATCAGTTTCCCAATTTCTCAGTTTCTGTCCTCACAGTCCTTGGGGAAAGATGATTGACATCATGTGGATTGTATCTGCTGCCATTTCAGATAGACCAAG
>NW_015182460.1:0-468 GCF_001447785.1 Gekko japonicus
CTTCAAGAGAGAATTGGATAAACACAGGGCTCATTTCCTGCAGGAGTGCAGAGGAGTGAAGCTCCAGCAATAAGGAGCCCAGGGGGCAGGCACATTCAACAAGCCCAGCCCCTGCTCCCAGCAGGCTCCCCCTCGCCTTTCCTAGCCTGTTGGCCAAACCAGTGGAGTGCTGCCACGAGCTGTCCCTCGAGCTGCTCCGCCACTGCCTGAGCCATGGCACCCAGCCTTCCCAGGCTCTGCCCATCCTCATGCCAGTCCTAAAGCAGTGCCCTGCAAGGTGGGACCAAGCAACTCCTGTGAGGCCTGTGAGGAGCTCTGCCTTGACCTCTTGTTCCTACTCAGCCTCCTCCTGTGCCTTTTACCTCCCCCCGCCCTGGCCCCCTACCTGCTCGAGGCCATGTGCATCCTCCGCGCCACCCTCCTCGACCCACAAGCAGCTACACACTTTCCTGTGCTTGCTGGCCATCC
>NW_015182461.1:0-475 GCF_001447785.1 Gekko japonicus
AACCTTTTAGTTAGACTACTGTAATACACTCTGTGTTTGGTTGTTGTTGAAGACAACCCAAAAACCGCGACTGATCCAGAATACATCTGCCTGATGGGGACATATTTTGCTCATTTTGAAAGAGCTACATTGGCTGTCAGTTTGTTTCCAATTTCAATTCAAGATGCTAGTTATGACCTTTAAAGCCCTTCTGTGACAGACAGTAAATGGTTAATGCTGTAACGGTATCTGAGAACCTTGAATGACAGGGGATTCAAATGGAATTCTTCAGGTGAGAGAGTCAGTTGGGGAGTAATACTTAAGAACTGACAGCTGACTGGGAAGGAAGGCTAAGGGAGTGAGAGGATCAAGAAGGATCCCCATTCAGGCCTGAGGGAAATGGCTCCTAGAAAAGGATGTGTGTGATCCATATCCAGTCTAAAGGAAATCACTCCAAAAAGAAGAGTGTGATCCTTAGCCTGTGGATAAGGAAGGA
>NW_015182462.1:0-465 GCF_001447785.1 Gekko japonicus
CCTCCCTTGCCTAAACAGGGTAGTAAATTACGGGCCACCGCCCACCTTTCCAGGAGAGTTACCCACATGCCCAAGGGGAGCTGAAGGCACCATGGGGAGCAGCCTGGAGCCAGCCTTGCCTGTGGCCACCGGCGGGGGCACTTCACTTCACAATTGCAGGCTGCCCTCTTGCCCCTGTGCCTCTGGCCAGCCGGTGGGGGGGACTCCTGGTGCGCCTGCCTTCACCACCTGCCACCTTCTTCCACTGGCCGGTGGGCCCCAAATGGCGGGACACAAATCTAATAAATAAATAACTGGCCATGGATTATTTCTAACAGAACCTTTACATTTGAGATTATAAGGGGTATAGTGAATAGAACATGACAGGATTTACTTTATCCCGCTGACCGACCTCGAGGTGGGGCCCCAAGCCAGGCCAGGTGGGATTGCCGGACTTACCCCCAGCCTTAAAGCAGGAACGGGGAT
>NW_015182463.1:0-460 GCF_001447785.1 Gekko japonicus
CCGCTCTATTACTTTTCCGTTGAGCATCCTGTTTCTTTCCCTTTAGAATTGGCAGCTGCATGTCTATTGTATCCTGTGACACTTGTAGCACCGTATCGGACACATTTCTCACTCCCGATTTTGTCCGGCTGCTTTAATAGAATGATGTTCTGTAAATGAAGGAAGAACTATCCTCAGTCGGTCTGGTTGCCTGTGTGACTAGTGGATGGGAAGGGGCTGAGAGTCCTTTCTTACCAGAATAGCTTCAGCTTGCTTGGAGTCCAGCTCTGACACTGCCCTCCGGAAACCTTTGGCTGAGGAACTGGAAGTGTTTGGGGTTGGCATCCTTGCTGGTGCAATGGATCAGCTCTCTCGGCTTCGCTTTCCCTTCTCTTTCTGGGTTTTTATAGGGCAAGTCTGACGTCAGAGACCCTTTTGCTCTCTCTCCCTCTGCCCATCTCCCTCCCTCCCTTCAGCCCAA
>NW_015182464.1:0-475 GCF_001447785.1 Gekko japonicus
TAAATAATATTTTGCCCCGAGTGCCAAAATGCTTATAACCACAAGAGAGATCTGAGTTCGAGTCCCTTGCTGGCTAAGCCGATTCTCTCAATACTGCCTGTGAAAGACAGTGATGACCTCCCTCATAAAGTTGATAGAAAGACAGTGATGACCTCCCTCATAAAGTTGATAGATGACTGAAGGGGTCACTGAGCCCAACCCAATCTCAAACTCACTGCTCAGGAGACCTAAAGGGAGATTGGGAGTTAAAGGAAGATGAACGCTGTAATTGAGTTTTCACACTCTTAAGTGCCTCATCAACCATCAGCAGTCATTCATGTTGTCCAGTCTGCGTTATAAATAATATCCCCCTTCTTATCTCCGTTTTGTTCTCTTAACATGGACAAATGGATCCCAGCAACACATTTAAACACATATCCCTATTCGTGCTTCAAGCATAAATTTAGCAAAATAGAACTCCAAAGAATAAGGGAGG
>NW_015182465.1:0-464 GCF_001447785.1 Gekko japonicus
CGGAGATTGAGAGGTGGGTCTGGGAATGCCAGGCCTGCCAGGAAGTCAGAGCTAATCCACCCTGCGCCCCCACTCAGTCCTGGGAGTCCACCCGGAAGCCCTGGTCCCGTCTACACATAGACTTTGTGGGGCCTTTCCAAGGCTCTTGTTCCTGGTCACGGTAGACTCATACTCCAAGTGGTTGGAAATACGTCCCGTGGCCACCACTTCCACAAAAGCGGTGATACACGCCCTCCGCCGCATCTTCGCCCCGCATGGCCTGCCCGACACACTAGTCTCCGACAACGGAGCAGCTTTTACATCGGCCGAATTTCAGGCGTTCCTGCAGGGATACATGATACGGCACATCAGGTTGGCCCCCTTCCATTCCGCGACCAATGGGCAGGCCGAAAGGGGTCCGCTAAGGAGGCCCTCCGCCGGATCACGGACAGAGACTGGGAGTTCCGGCTAGCCCGATTCCTCCT
>NW_015182466.1:0-459 GCF_001447785.1 Gekko japonicus
TATGTATTGCATGCTTGCAGTGTGTGGATAGGGATCCACACAGTCTGTGGACTGAACCTCGGGTCAATTGTTTACTAATTCCCTTTCGTTGTTATTTTTTTTTTAATTGGGCACAGTATAACCAGTGTTTCTTAAAAGGGCTGCCTAGACATATTTGTATCATTTTTATCAAGGTGTTGCTGGGAAAAGCGATGGGCGGAGAGGAAGGGGGGGTGATAACTGCTCTTCTGATTGTGAGCGGTATTGACTCCGTTGCACTACGCAAATAACCTGTCCGGACCTGGTCTCATCAGATCTCGGACACTAAGCGAGTTTGGGCCTGATTAATATTTGGATGGGAGACCACCAAGGAAGTCCAGGGTTGCTACGCAGAGGCAGGCAACGGCCAACCACCCCTGAGCGTCTCTTGCCTTGGGAACCCCATGAAGGGTCGCCAGAAGTCAACTGTGACTTGACAGC
>NW_015182467.1:0-470 GCF_001447785.1 Gekko japonicus
GAGGGTGCCGTGTCTGTCCGTCTGTTCCCTCCCTGGCAGTTTTCTGTGCAGGTCTCCTCTCTGCTGACTAGCGGCACTGCTGGCTGCCGCACCCGCTGTTTCCATTCTCAGAAAAAATAAAACCAGCTTCTCGCCTTTGGGCTAGGCTGGTGGGCTCGGACTCCTGCAGACGGCCTCAGCAAGGAGCTGCTCAAGAACCAAGCTGTGGTGCCCAGGTGGTCTACCTCCCCTCCCCTTTCCCCACGGCCGGCAGTTACGCACCTCACTCTCTCCTGCCCTCCTCCTGTTCCTGGTGGACAAAGACGCAGGTCATGCATTTAGAATAAAGAATGCAAAAATGAACATATTTCCATACAGTTCCCTCTTCTATGTGCGACTCGCCATGAAGAATATAAACTGGGTGGGGGAATAAGAGGAGAGAAGGAGAGAAGAGACTGGATCTATAGTCCGCCCTTCACTCGGAGTCTCAG
>NW_015182468.1:0-459 GCF_001447785.1 Gekko japonicus
TAGCCACTGATAGTTTGAAAGGTTTCTTTAGAAGAGAACGGATATTTCTCGAAAGGTTTCACAATTGTCGATTGCAAAGGTATGTAAAAATGGAAAGTCGTAGTCAGCTCAAACGCAATTTCCCAACAAGGTGAAGCTGAGGTGTCTTTGTGATGTGGTGGGAATAGAAATGAGCATGGGGGATCCTTGGGTCTCCCCCCCTTCCATTTTCTTCCTCCGCTCTGTGATAGCTCTGCTCATGTCACTGAAGGCTTCTGCAGGAACCAACCAGCAAATGGGCAAAAACCAACAACTGTCCATACACGTGGTTTCTCCACTGTGGCTCCCACCTTGTGGAATGGGCTGCCCAAGGAGGTCAGGAAAACTTCCACCCTCCTGGCTTTCCACAAACTATGCAAAACTGAACTATTCAAGAAGGCTTTTCTGTTGGATACAAGAAGATCTGGGAGGGAAAGGGTT
>NW_015182469.1:0-629 GCF_001447785.1 Gekko japonicus
TGGGTGAAAGAGGCATCAGAAGTCTTACCGTTTGGATAGATCTTTTGCATTAGCCAGTGTTCTCTCAAATATGATATCTTTCTGTGCAATCGGGCTCCTGAGTCACCTGCTGGGTTCAGTTGAAGTACAGATATGTTAAGTAGACCAGCAAGTGCTTCAGGGTGGAACAAACTGAGGCAGAACATGCCCAGTTTGGTGTAGTGGTTAAGTGCGCGGACTCTAATCTGGGAGAACCGGGTTTGATTTCCCACTCCTCCACTTGCAGCTGCTGATGTGACCTTCGGTCAGTCACAAGCTCTGGCACAGCTGTCCTTGAAAAAGAGCAGTCAGAGTTCTCTCAGCCCCACCCACCTCACAGGGTGTCTGTTGTGGGGAGGGGAAGGGAAAGGAGTTTGTAAGCCGCTCTGAGACTCCGAGTGAAGGGCGGGGCATGAATCCAATCTCTTCTTCTCTTCTTCTTCTTCCTGCCACTGGCTGGGTGATTTTAAAGCACAAGGAGAGAAGATCAGGGGTGCGACAAACCAACAAGGAAGATGGTCATCAAGTGCTTTAATTTGCACTGGCCTTTTGCTGATTTACTCACTCTTCTGGAGAGCAAAAGGGTCTGTTTCACAGGGGGAAGTGGAATT
>NW_015182470.1:0-455 GCF_001447785.1 Gekko japonicus
GATAGGTACCGTCACCGTGGAGCCAGCATAGTGCCTAGAGACGGCTGCCGGAGCAAGCGATCATGACCAACTTGTTAAAAAGACTTCCAAAAGGTCTCCAAGGCTACAAACTGTGAGTTAAGCAAAGCTCAGGTGAAAAATAAGCGAATGGAGCCTTGGTAGTAATTGGAAGTGCCTAAGTTTGAAGCGTGGGGGGAGGAGATATCAAGCCCCCCCATAGAAGTAAACTGTAAAAAAATGGATTTAAAGCGAAAATAGTCTTTGAGCCAAACCAAGCGCATAAGAAGTTTAGCGGGCTTCCGGTGGGTGGATCGGCGAGGGCGGCCGCTCTCCCCGATGCCCGAGGAGGCGACTAGCACACCTTCAGCTTGGAAGGGTGCCACCTCAAGTGGCACCCCCACGGAGCCCTTGTGAGGGGTTCCAGGTCAGGGAGCTTTTGAGGGTTAGCCTCTTCA
>NW_015182471.1:0-448 GCF_001447785.1 Gekko japonicus
AAGATTGCAAGCTGTGTTGTTAGGTTTTTTCTTCTTTGTTTTTTTCATATGTTAGAAATGGGGAGGGGGATCCCTCAAAGTGAACTAATGTGTTGATTATAGACTGGGCAAAATCCACTCTGTGGTAGTGATAATAATGAAACATTTAAAAAAGCAAAGTGGGCATTAATGTGAAGAAAGGCAGCCAGCAAGGTGGGAGGGGACAGAGGGAGGTGGAACATATGGAACCCTAAATGTATTTTTTAAAATCCTTAGCCATCTATTTTCGGCCCAAAACAGTGGAATCCAATCCAAGTTTTGTAATTCGTAATCAGGGTCTTTTTGAAATAAAATAAAATCCCAGATAGATACAGAGAAATCTAATCAGAATCAAACTTTGTTGATCTTAAAGGTGTACAGGCACATGAAAGATTATACCTAGAATTAAACTTTATTGGTTTTAAAGGTG
>NW_015182472.1:0-467 GCF_001447785.1 Gekko japonicus
AAAAATGAATTAGTGAATGTACAGAGAAGCAAGTAAACAGTATTAAAGTAAAACGCACAAATATCTTGACAGTAATAATTTGATTTGATACATTCCATCCGCATGCACCTGTGAGTTCACAGAGGTGCACAACATTTCTGAGTGGCTTTAGCTTCCAGCCTCCCTAACCCCACAACAGAAAGGTGCGTTCTTGTCTGTGACAAAACACAAAACTTTAATTGAGACTCAGCACAACTGCAGTGGCACATCTCAGTCCTCCACCCAGTGATAGGAGGAGGCTCATCCCCACCAAGGAGGCACTGAAAAACAAACACTTAGATGTTTCACTGCTCCCTGAACATTCCCGAGACTCAGTGTGACATCAGAGAGAGCTCCACCCTTCTCCACAGTTGGAGAAGGGCAGAGCTATTCTTGACTTCATGCTAACTTTTTAGGCACTCTGAAAACAGCCTTGCTACTTTCTGAAT
>NW_015182473.1:0-462 GCF_001447785.1 Gekko japonicus
CTGCCCATAACCCTACTGAAATAACAATTCTCTGTTGTAAAGTGTGGAGCTCTCACTGGTAACTAGTGGATGGTAAAGTTTCAGGTATGCTTAGGAAACGTTCTTTTTCTATAGGCAAGAATGGGACAGCCTGGTTGTGTCGATGGTTCCAGTATACTGGATTGCTGTTGTTTGCAGCTACCTGTATGGGCCCTTCTATTGAATGTTCTGCCATGATCCATAGAGCACTGAGCCCCATGCATGCAGTGCAACTAGCTGCCATCCCTTGAGCCTCTGCTGCCCTGCCAGCTGGGCTACAGCTTAGACGTCATCTGCAGTAAGAAAGTTGGCAGTTATGAGGTCATGTTGATAGACTCATGCAACAGAGTTTATCTCTTGAATCCTGAGGTTCACACAGTGATGTTTACAGTAGATGAAACAAAGCTACATACAATCTCAGTGCAGGATTGGGACATTTTCAAA
>NW_015182474.1:0-467 GCF_001447785.1 Gekko japonicus
GCCAGGGACATGAGCTCCACCTTGTCCTGCTTCAATATCTCCACCAGGAAACCTCTCAGCTTGGTTTCCCTTTCTTTGGAGATAAACACTCTGTCCACTACTGTGTCTATCATCACCCCTAAGTGCACCAAAGTCTGAGTAGGTTGCAAATGACTTTTCTCCAAATTTACTACGAATCCGTGAAGTTGTAGTGTGTGTACAATGACTTGAGAAACCTGGCTGCACTCCTGCTGCGACGATGCCTTTATGAGAATGTCGTCCAGATACGGAAATAATTCTATCCCCTGTAACCTGAGGACTGCTACCAGGGTGACTAACACTTTCGTGAAAACTCTCGGGGAGGATTTTAACCCGAAAGGGAGGGCCCTGTACTGATAATGGCTGCCCGCATAGGCAAACCTCAGATATTTCCGATGTTGTATATGGATCGGAATTTGAAGGTAAGCTTCGGACAGGTCTATTGATGC
>NW_015182475.1:0-455 GCF_001447785.1 Gekko japonicus
TTATCTGTCAACCAGGAATGGCTGTTTCCGTGGAGTGGCCGCGTTTCATTGAGGCTCCAGCAATGAACGGATTGCCAAGAGCAGGGCCAATACAAACGGAACAACACATTTTGGTGGGTGTGAAGAAATGCATTTTTTCCCCTGGAAGGTTTGAAATGAGAAAAACCTCCACTTTGCATTTTAAAAGTTTCCCCACCTCTGGGCAGAGACCAGGCACAGGGGGGGGGGAGTCCGTTCAATTGCTTCCCAGACATACTTCAGCTCACCTTCATACAAATGCTAATAGATTAAGCAGGGGATATAATGGATGGGTCAAGCTCTCCGCCTTTTCCCAAGCAGGGAACAGAGAGTTGGAGGACTTTAGCCTAGAATGGATCCAGGAATAATCTCCAAGAAGAAGCCGCAGAAAATGCTTCTTTGAACTGTCATGACCTGGTCAGTGGGTGGAGAAACAG
>NW_015182476.1:0-459 GCF_001447785.1 Gekko japonicus
ATTTCAATAACTCCTCCCTGGCTACATGCACTGCCTGGGCTCTAGCCTGTTTGATTGTCCTAAATGGATAACCTCTTTGCATTAATTGCCTCTCAAGTAAATCTGCTTCAGCAGCAAAATTTTGTAGAATAGATTAATTCCTTTTGGACCATATGAATTGTCCATAGGGTAAATTATGGCGTAATTTATGTGGATGGAAAGATGTAAAATATAATAAAGAATTTCTGTCAGTTGCCTTGTGGTATGGCCTGACCATTAGCCTGCCCTGATGAACATATACAATGGTGTCTAAAAAGTTAATAGACTGCTGTCATGTGATGTATTGAGCCACTGATGAAACTGGTTTAAGCATATGTTGCCCTGCACTAGTAAAAAGATATCATCAATATATCTCAGATATTTTTTAATGTTAGGGGGGAAAGGGTTTTCGGATGCTAGGATGTATGTTTTTTCAAAGTG
>NW_015182477.1:0-653 GCF_001447785.1 Gekko japonicus
CCATTCCTGTAAACTCAGCCAGTGGGAACAGATGTTGGGCGGCGGCAGCGGCGGCAGCGTCTCAGTCTTCAAGCCAGAAACATCAAAGCTGCTTTGCTTTCATATTGATCTAGCTACTATTACCCTATCCTGCCAACCTAGCAGTTTGAAAGCAAGAAATTGCAAGTAGATAAATAGGTACCACTTCGGTGGGAAGGGAACAGCGTTCCGTGCGCCTTGGTGTTTAGTCATGCCGGCCACATGACACGGAAACGTCTTCGGACAGCGCTGGCTCTTCGGCTTTGAAACGGAGATGAGCACCAACCCTAGAGTCGGACCCGACTGGCTTTCGAGCAAGGGAACCTTTACCTTTTACTATTACCCTGTAACAATGATTACCTATTTGAGGACATTTATGCGGTGACTGGAAGTGAATTCCTGTTCAGATCAGTTGAGAATGCTTCCCTGTCAGTTACCAGAATGTCTAAAGCTATAAACCAGGAGTCTCCAGTGTGGCACCTGTGGGCACCAAGGTAACTACCGACGCCTTTCCTGGTGCCCGAGAAGTGTTTTCAGAAAGTGGGTGGGGCCAAATGGGGCTCTTGACCAATAGGGCTTCTGATTGGTTGTATAAATTAAAGGTATAGGTTTCCTTTGCCCGAAAGCCAGTCGAA
>NW_015182478.1:0-455 GCF_001447785.1 Gekko japonicus
GATGACCTCTACTCAGAACTAGACAGAAAGAATATGATCCTGCTAGTTCCGCTGGAACTCTCAGAGGCCTTCAATACTATTGACCATGGTATCCTACTGAGCTTCCCCTCTGTACTGGGACAAGGGGCACTGTTTTATGGGGGTTCGAGTCCTATCTGGGGGGGTCAATCCCAAAAGGTGGTGCTGGTGGACTCCTGCTCTGCTCCATGACTGTTGGCTTGTGGGATTTCACAAATTTCAGTCTTATTCCCTATGCTATTTAATATCTATGTGAAGCCACTGGGAGAGAACATCAGGTGGTTTGGACTGTTGTGACACTGATATGCAGGTGATACCCAGCTCTACCTTTCTTTCCCACCTAATTCCGAGGATGATATTGATGTTCTGAACCAGTACTTGGAGTCAGTAACCCAGAGGGTTAGTAGAAAGGCAAACCAGTGACTTTGTATCTCTCT
>NW_015182479.1:0-469 GCF_001447785.1 Gekko japonicus
GAGGAGGCATGAGGGAAAGGATAATGAGTCCAACAGGGAACAAGGACAAGGTAATAAGGTGTTAGGAGAACCGAATCGTTGTCAGGAGAGGTATAGTAGTCAAGTGACAGAAAGGGAAAATTAGGAATTGCGTAGTTCCCAGACAATAGAAAGGATTCCCAGGTGTACAACGTCTTATGGTAGGTGTGTATTTTCTCCAGAAAGATACACGCCATAATGTCTATGCTTGTATGTATTGTGTCGTACAGGATATATGAACTTTTATCGCTCATCGTGAATGTCATGTGTTTTAATTTTTGATTGGTAGTCAAACATTTCTTGTATTTTTGGAGGGAGAGGTGTGATGTGTGTGTATCTTTAAGTAGGTGGCTTTCCATTCCATTGTGATGTATTTAACCTGATAGAATGGGGAGGGTCAGGTGACTCTCAGGCGTTTGTGATGTTCTTCGCTCTCCCTTCTTGGTGTCTT
>NW_015182480.1:0-451 GCF_001447785.1 Gekko japonicus
CGCCCCCAGCGTGCCCGGCGTCCTCATGTTGGCAACCCTTCCCTCCCTTGGCCCCAGCAGGATCCGGGACCCAGCATGTCAGCACTTCCTCCAGACGGCATGGAGCTCTCCCATACCTGAAGAAGTCTGCATGCACACGCAAGTTTATACCCAGGAGGGTTACACTGTGCTGGTCTTCAAGGTGCCGCTGGACTCAAGCCTTGTTCTAAGCCCTCCTTTGTCCTCATCACAGTCTTCCTGCCCTGCATGCTTTCGCAGTCTCCTCAGGCAGTGGCTGCATTTGCCAATCTCTGGCTCGCTGCCGCCCACTAGGTGTGTGGCCTTGCCGCAACCAGCACTGACGCATGGGCTGCCAGGTCCCCCCACGCCACTGGCGAGAGATGGGGCCGGGTAGGGTTGCCCGATCCAGATTGGGGAACTCCGAGAGATCCGGGGATGGAGTAGGGTTGTT
>NW_015182481.1:0-450 GCF_001447785.1 Gekko japonicus
TGTCTCTCTTTGTCTTAACCTGGCAGCTGACCTCTGACCCCCTCCCCTCACTCCCTTTTTCTTCTCACTTCCTCTGCATGGCCTTCCATGGAGATCTCTGTCCTTGCAGGTTTCCCCTGCAGATAGAATGCCCACCCCCTCCTCCTCCTACACACATGATGTCAGACAATCTGGCTATGTGTGATCTTTAGTTTAGGCTTCTTTCTCTTCTTTTAACTATAACCTGAATGTGAACTGGATCTACTTAAATAAATGCAAGGTCCCGGTCACACGAGCGGGATGATCCGCTGCCGAAGGGAGGCAAATTAGAGCCGGAGCAAAAAGAACCACGGGAGCACGATCCGACGTGCCCCCGTGACTCCATGCTCCGGTAGCACATTGTGCAGCAAACTGGCAGTAGCATGGTTGTGCCAAAAGCTTCTTCCTGACCAGATGCCTGGAGTTGCCACG
>NW_015182482.1:0-539 GCF_001447785.1 Gekko japonicus
TCATTACAATATAGAGAGGGAGGGCATAGATATTTCAGCAGACTACATTTGTGGGACCCTGTGCTGAATCAGATCACTGGTCTATACATGTCAGCAGGGCTATTTTTGGGCAGGAACGCACAGGAACGGAGTTCCGGCTGGCTCCTGAGTTGGCCACACCCAGCAGGAACTCATTAGCATAATAGGCCACACCCAACAGCAGAAACTCATTAGGATTGGCTACAGTAGGCGTGTGTGGCCTAACATGCAAAGGAGTCCCTGCTACAAAAAAAACCCTGGGTTTTGACAACAAGCAAGGTAAACAGAATAAGAAGCAAAAGGTGGGTGTGGCTGGATGACCACACTTCTGGCAACAGGGGGCTGCGGCCTAATATGCTAATCAGCTGTGGTGTCAGGGTGTGGCCTATTATGCTCATGAGTTCCTGCTGGGCTTTTTCTACCAAAAAAGCCCTGCATGTCAGTATTGTCAACTCTGACTGGCAGATGCTCTTTTACATCACCACTGTTCCTTTTACCTGGTTGTGGGACCATCTGTGTAT
>NW_015182483.1:0-443 GCF_001447785.1 Gekko japonicus
TTCCACCAGGTAAGGGCCAGGGCAGAAAAGGCCTGGTTGAGGCTAGACGGACATCCTTTAGGCCAAGGACCACCAGGAGATATTGATATTAGAGCATAAAGCTCTTTGAGGAATATACGGGAAGAGGCGGTCCCTTAGATATGTTGGTCCCAGGCCGTATAAGGCTTTGAAGGTTATTACCAATACCTTGAAGCGGATCTGGCACTCAACTGGTAACCAGTGCAGCTGGCAAAGCACATGCCGAATGTGAGCCCACACAGGCGTTGACATCAGCAGGCATGAAGCCGCATTTTGTACCAACTGTAATTTCTGGATCAGTCTCAGGGGCAAGCCTGCATAGAGCAAATTGCAGTAATCAAGCCTGGAGGTGACCATTGCATGGATCACTGCAGCTAGGCCTGATCTGCCTAAGAAGGAAGAATGCAGATCTGGCAACTGTGGCA
>NW_015182484.1:0-515 GCF_001447785.1 Gekko japonicus
ACCCCAAGCAAGTGGTTGTTCCTCTCTTCCTCCTCCTCTGCCAGCGGGGCCAGAGCTGGGGTTGGAAGAGGTGCACTTGGGGGGCCCTGAATCGAGGAGATATGCAAAGGTAGCAGATGGCGCTGAAGAAGCTGGTAGGTAGCAAAGGGCTCTGTTCAGTACACCTCCCACGGCAGGTAGAGGGCCACGAGGCAGTGCAGCGGGGACAAGAGACTGGGCAGCAAAAGAGTCCTTACTTGCACTTTATAACTTGTCATCATACTATAAATATTTTTGCAAGAAAACAGATTTCGTTTACACTTTTCAAGGCTGCTTTTGGATGTTTGGCTGTTCTCATTACTGGCGACCTTCTCCTTGCTTGTTCCCTACCTGGAGGCTGGCAGTCCTCGTTGGACCAGAAAAATAGTGTCTACCTTGCAGTCTATACGTGGGGTATCCAAGGAAGGGCGACCCCAACAGGAGCCTGGAGATCTCCTGGAATGACCACTGCTCTCCAGACTACAGAGAACAGTTCC
>NW_015182485.1:0-448 GCF_001447785.1 Gekko japonicus
TTCTGAGTAGACCTGCTTAGGCTTGCTCTTTTTGATGCATACGTTGTAACTGTGGGCTAAACTTGATGCATACATTGTAATGGTGAACTAAACGGTGGACTAAACGGTGGACTTTCCTTACATGTCCCCCGGAGAGCACTAAGATTGGGATCCCAAAATCACCTGGCCCTCCCGGGCCCTAAAGAAGCCAGGCTGGCTGCAACGAGGGCCAGGGCCTTTTCTGTGGAGGCCCCTTACTGGTGGAATGAGCTCCCGGATGACATCAGGGCCCTGCGGGACCTTTTACAGTTCCGCAGGGCCTGTATAACGGAGTTCTTCCACCAGGCTTTCAATATCCTGGCCCTGGCCCCAACATCACCATCAGCACCAACAGCCTGGCACGAGCCTGGACCAGGATGGCGGGCAACTGTTTAATGCCAAGAGATCGATGCCATCTGCCATTAACATC
>NW_015182486.1:0-445 GCF_001447785.1 Gekko japonicus
TCTACGAAATGACCCCTGCTCCCCCCCCTTCTCTCTGCCGCTGGGCCCGGGAAGCAACCACCTCCACCACCGTGTGCGCCTCTTCCTCCCCCAGCCAGCTGCCTGCCCACCGTGGCCTTGCAAGGGAAGGCAAGGAGACTCCTGCGGGGCTGCTGATAGGTGGGGAAAGGGAAAGGGCAGTGGCAGGGAGTCCTCCAGGCAGCCCAGAGAGTCGGGGTGTGTGTGGGCTGCCTAGGAGGGGGGGGGGGGCTGGCCCTGGGAGGCCCCACCTTAGCTATGGGCCTGGTTGTGGGGAGGGGAAGAGAAAGGAGATTGCGTAAGCTGCTCTGGGACTCCTTCAGGTAGCGAACGGTGGGGTCTGAATCCAGTCTCTCTCTTCTAGTATCTGGGAGAGCCAGGTTCGAATCCGCAGAAGCTTGCTGGCTAACCTCGGGCCAGTCTCTCA
>NW_015182487.1:0-448 GCF_001447785.1 Gekko japonicus
GCACACACTGGCCTGAAATCTTCCTCCCCTTCAGGATCCAGAGAAACTCTAGCAAGAGCTCAGCTTTCTGGCACTGTAAATAGTAAGAAACCTGATTAGAAGATATATATTGTTTTTAATTCAGTTTTTTCTACTCCTTTCCCTTTCTCTGTCCGTACACACACAGACACACACTCCACCTTTCTTTCTGCTTTGGTGTTCAAAATAAAGGGGAAGGGGGGGGTGGCCACAGGAGGAGGGAACTCACCTTGTTCCCCAAGGATTTCCACATTTACAACACAAAAGCTCACCAGAAGAAGCAAAAGTTGTGCAGCCTGGAGGAGCAAAACTTTAGAGCTGGCAAATAGCACCCTCTGCCAACTGCCATTACAGAAAGCGTACTATGCTTGCAGTTCAAAAAACCCAAAAAGCTCAGAGATCAAACAGCTTTTGGGTAGAGGACTCTGAA
>NW_015182488.1:0-439 GCF_001447785.1 Gekko japonicus
GGAAGACTCAGACTGATGGATGACCCTTAGCCCATGTCATCTGCCTGTTCGTGCACTGGCTCTCACATTTTATCTTCATCATGCCATTCTTTCACAGGGCTCAGCACAGCATTAAATGGACCACCCCCTCCTTTTTATTCTCAAAATGGCCAAGAAATAGCAATCACTACAAGAGTCTTTCAGTGAGCTTCATAGTCAAAATGGGGATTTGGATCTCGATCTCCCCAGTCCATCCGCAACTAATATAGCAGAGAGAAGTGCCAACGCCATTCTTAGATTTTTTAGAAATGAGGGCCTGGGTTTAGTACCGGCAGCTCTAAAGCTCTTTTCTGCCAAAGTGTTGACCCAACTTACCTATGGGATGCAAATAATTTTAAATAACAAGAATAACTATGAGACACTAGAGAGAATACAATCTAAATTTCTCAGAGCACTGTTT
>NW_015182489.1:0-435 GCF_001447785.1 Gekko japonicus
TGATGTCACCAACACACTAGGATTTTGCCTATCCATATGGCTTTTGCAGGCCTGACCAGGATAGTTCAGGCGAGCCCAATCTTGTCAAATCTTGGAAACTAAGCAGGATCAGCCCTGGTCAGTATTTGGATGGGAGAACACCAAGGAAGTCCTGGGGCCATGCACAGAGAAAGTGTTGGAACTGCAAGTTGCTTACACTTCAGCCAGTACAGAGTTCAATGTTGTTTGTTAGCAAACAGGATGTAACGTTACATAATGTATTCAAGGGCGGGAAAAGTTTGTGTGTGGGAGTTGTTTATCGTAATGAAGTGACCTGTAACCTTTGTATTGGTCAACTAACATCTTGTTTGTAGAAATGCTTTGATCTGGCATTAATGTATTCACAAGTTTATGGCCCTTTGTGCCAAACCAAAGAGGTAGTTCTCTTCTAGAAGT
>NW_015182490.1:0-426 GCF_001447785.1 Gekko japonicus
AAGATGGTAAGATCAAACCCACCCCTTCCTGCTTTCTTCATCTAGATTGAAAGATCGGTGACTGAATTCCAGGCTCAGCTTCATTTATTTGCACTCATGTAGAAGGCAAATATTCCCCTCTCCCCTCCAATTTCTACAAAAGACATGCTTGGTGTATAGGTTTGCCACTACCTACGTATGGAATTACAGAGGAGTCTACTGTTGGTTTTGAACATGTTCTTTTTTTTGTAAAATACGCTGAATTGTTATGAGCAATCTGTTGGATAAGTGCCTATGATTTAATGGTAGCACAGCCAGCTAGGCACCCGAGATTTAGCCTTAGGTTGCCCATCAATCATCACACAAGTTATAAACAGAATAAAGTTTATTTGACACAGAACTTGCACTTAGACTAGAATAGAAAAGACATTAAAACAAGAAATCCTA
>NW_015182491.1:0-429 GCF_001447785.1 Gekko japonicus
TCCTGGAACCCAAACCCGGCCTTGGAGGGCGGGGAGGGGTTGCCTCCGGAGGTCAGTAGACCTAGGCTCCAGCTGCAACTGGGTTCTCTAACACGATCTCCTGGAACCCAAACCCAGCCGCGGGGTGCGGGGGGCGGGGAGGCCCTCTTGGAGGTCGGTAGACCTGGGCTCCAGCCAAGACCGAGGTCTCCTACCCGATCTCCTGGAACCCAAACCCGGCCGCGGAGGTAGACAAAGGTGAATCTCTGGGGAGTGCTGTGCTGTTCCACATTTAGCAATCCTCTCCCGGAAAAAGAGGACCTGTCTGTCCCTTCTTTGTCCGTATCTCTTTCCGTGACAAGTACGATTTGTCAGAGAACACAATTCATTGGACCACAGAACCACAGAGCGGGTTCCAGATCACAGAGGAACAAAAGCTGTACTCTCAAA
>NW_015182492.1:0-427 GCF_001447785.1 Gekko japonicus
ACCAAAGTGGCTCTCCAAGAAGTGTGTGTATGTGGCTTTTATAGGGGGTGTTTAGCTTCAGTAAAGGAATTATAGTTTCAGGAGGGTAGCCAGTATTGGACTGCCATGGAAGAGCTAGATTCGACTCCCATCGCACCTTAGAGGCCAACAAGATTTTGGGGGTATAAGGTTTCAAGAGTCAAAAAGAGCTTTGACTCTCAAATGCTTATACCTGGAAATTTTTGTTGATCTCTAAGGTGCTAAGGACTCAGATCTAGTTCCTCTATAGGAATTATGAAACACAGAAGAAGAAAAAATAAATAAATTATGACCAATCGTCTTAAAATCCGGGTTTTTTTGGAAAAATATTAAATCTTGAAGGTATTTAAATTTAGAAGAGGAAGAAGAGAAGCCTTCCCCCAATCTAAGGAGACTTCCTCCAAATTAA
>NW_015182493.1:0-428 GCF_001447785.1 Gekko japonicus
AATAGACAGTTAATAAGCAATTAGAGGGGAAGAAGAAGGGAAAGGAGTCTGTCAGCCGCTCTGGGACTCTGAGTGAAGTGCACGGGGTATAAATCCAATCTCCTCTCCTCCTCTTCCTCCTACATGCTCAGGCTATAGAAGGAGCTTTTGCCATTTTTGCAGCCCTGAGGTAGGTTCCAGAAGGAAGAAAGCAAGGATGGGCCCTGCCATTTGGAGAACAGGCTGCCGAGCATTTTAGGAGACTAGGGAGTGCCCCTGCCCTGCCCTGCCCTGATTGGCCCAGACGAGATCTGGGACACTAAGGAGGGTTGGGCCTGGCCGGTCTCTGAATGGGAAGCCGCCAAGGAAGACCAGGGCTGCTGCTCTTGGTCTGCTGGGGCTGGAGGGCACTTTCGGCCACCACCTCCGTCCGGCACTTTCCTGCCAAA
>NW_015182494.1:0-434 GCF_001447785.1 Gekko japonicus
CTGGCAGCTCACAGTCGATGGTTAGCAGGTGTAGCTTGGCCACGTAGACGGTGCCCATAAGTCCATGCGCCTTGCCATTTTCGTGGGATTCGGCACAAAATACTCATTCAGGACCTTTAGGAGGTCCTCGTATGTTTTGTTGGCCAATGTTGCCGGAGCTATGAGCACCTTGGCCAGACGGATGGTGGCTACCCCACACGAGCTTAGGAGTAGGGGCCATTTCTTACGGCATCAGTAATGTCGTGGAAGGTGAGGGTAGTTTGTCAGCTGGTCCACCCAGGCTTCCCAGAACTCTGGATGCGTGAGATCGAATACTTCAGTGGTTCCTGGAGCTGCAGCCATAACTCAAGGACGGTGCGGGGAGCGATGATCGGGGGAACGGAGCGTGGAGCGATGCTGCTGGGAAGCGATGCAGGGTGCGGTGTCCTGTTGAT
>NW_015182495.1:0-437 GCF_001447785.1 Gekko japonicus
CCTAATAATCCCCAGCATAGCGCTGGCCTCCCAGCATAGCACTGGCCTTTTTTTTTAAATCACTGTCGCACACATCTTCAGTGAGCTATCTACCACGACCCCAAGATCTCTCTCCTGGCCAGTTACCATCAACCAGCATGGCCTGGGACCTACACATCTGAAAGAGAACCTCTCCCTGTACAAGACTGTTTGCTAGCTGAGATCTGACCTGCTTCCCATACTGGAGGTTCCTTCCTTCAGGGAGGTACGTCTGGCCTCCTTCAGTGCAACAGCCTTCTCAGTGGAAACCCCTTCCCCATAGTGAAGGGAATCTGATTAGTTCAGGAAATTCTGTAAAGTCATTTTATTTCAAAGAACCTTTGGGATTTTTTTTAAAGGAATTGTTAAAAACATGCTTACCCCTCCAGTATGTAGCCAAGTTAGGAAGGCACAGCAAA
>NW_015182496.1:0-446 GCF_001447785.1 Gekko japonicus
GGCTTGTATTACTATATGTAAGGGAGAAATCACCACAGCAAAAAAGTAGATCTATTGATATTAAGTGTGCACTTGTGAAGGATTTGTACCAGAAGGGGCTAATAGAGATTGAACATTGTCGCACAGAGGAAATGGAGGCTGACATTTTGACTAAGCCACTGACCAAAGAAAAATTTGAACATCTTGGTAAAATGTTGAATATGGTTGATCCAAGTGTTAAAATGAATAATGAATGATGTTTGTATGTGCATGAATAATTACTTACATGTTAGACCTTGAGAAGGGGTGTTAGAAATATGTGTGTGTTGCAAGGTCTAATTCAGTCATTATAGGGTTAATCTGTTTACCTTGTGTGCTATTGTTTAGACTGACCTGGAAGGGAAACCTGGCTCAGAGCCAATGAAAACAAAGCCAGCGAAATCTAAGTTTGTTTACTCACAATCATT
>NW_015182497.1:0-441 GCF_001447785.1 Gekko japonicus
GTAAATCTGTAAGGCATTTTCTAAAAAAAACCACTGTGTGGTTTTAGTGCAATTTTATCCTGGTCTTCCTCTAGGAAGTTCATGGTCACATACATGGTTCTCCCTTCCCCATTTTGTCTCTACAACAGCTGTGTGGGGCAGGAAAGACTGAAAGAGAGCCACTGGCCAAAGGTCGCCCAGCAAGCATGTGGGGATTTGAACTGAGGTCCTAGTCTAACACTCCAACCACTAGTCCACAGTAGCTCCTACAACAATATACATTAAAATACATTAGAAGCAGGAAACCAGCCAGGGAGGCAGTGCGGCCCTTGGATAACCAAGGGGTAAAAGGAGTACTGAAGGATGATAGGGAAATAGCTGAGAAAGATGTGGAAGATGAAAGGTGCTTGCTCAGTCCAGAACCGCAGATTTTAGGAGAGGTATTGAAAGACCTGAGTCAGA
>NW_015182498.1:0-436 GCF_001447785.1 Gekko japonicus
AATTGCTACCAGCCGCTTCTGATGGTGGATGATCAGAATACCACACTCCGAGATAGAAAGGATGTAACTGGCACACAAACACATAGGCAGAGAAGGAACCCAGCTATCCCGCAGAGGAAGAGACAAGTAGTGTTGGTTGGTGACTCCCTACTGAGAGGGACAGAAGAAGTTCTGTGCAGACCGGACAAGGAATCTCGAGGTTTGTTGTCTTCCTGGAGCATGTATCCGAGATGTGACTGAGAGAATTACAAGACTGGTCAGAACCTCTGACCGCTACCCACTCCTGCTGATCCATGTGGGAACAAACAATACGGCCCAAAGAAACCTTGAATGGATCGCCAAAGACTATGGGGCTCTGGGACAAGGTGAAAGTTCTGGAGGCACAGATGGTGTTCTCCATTTTAACCGTTGAGGGCCATGGAGCTGGAAGGGAGAA
>NW_015182499.1:0-443 GCF_001447785.1 Gekko japonicus
ATGAACATGACTGAAATCATCATCATCATTATTATTAGGTGGAACTAAAGAGCCCTGGACTGGGCAACGTCTTCCACCATGGCACTCCACCGGAGCCCCGGGAGCCAGAGCTGCCTGCTGCCCGCTGCCTGCTGCCATCTCCCACCCGCCCTCCTGCTCTTCTGGTGAGTCTCTGAGCTAGGGATGGAAGTGTGTGTGTGTGTGGGGGGGTCAGGCCACGGGTGCCCTCCTTCTCTGCCCCCCCCCTCAGCTCTCTGCAACTCAGTGGCCTGCCAGAGCCCCTCATGGGCGGGGGTGGTGGACCTTGGCCGAGCAGCTCGGGGGCCCCAGTCTGGCCACACACGTCGGAGCCTGTGCAGAGGGTGGCTACCTTAAAGGGGCAAGAGACCCCCGTGATATGCTGGGGATTATTAGGGATCAGCCAGTATCATAATGCCCCTGTA
>NW_015182500.1:0-429 GCF_001447785.1 Gekko japonicus
CTGGAGGGTGACTCAACACTGAGGGGAACAAAAATATTTTGGCAAGAAATTCTGCCTGGTTGTGAAGAAAGACACAGGGGTCTGTCACAGCATAATTATAGGACGGTGGGAAACTTTTCTTGTCAGTAATATGTGTGAAAAGTATCTAGGGATCTTAGTAGACCACACACTGAACATGAGTCAGCAGTGTGATGTGGTAGCTAAAAAGGCAAATGCAATGTTGGGCTGTATCAACAGAAGTCCAGATCATGCGATGGTATTGCTCTGTTCAGTTTTGAGCACCACAATTTAAGTACAATTGTATAGACAAGCTGGAACATGTGCAGATGAGGGCAGTGAAGATGGGGAAGGGTTTGGAGACCAAGTCCCAGGGATCATTTCCTGCACGAGTGCACAAGAGTGGAGCTCCGACAGTAAGAAGCCCAGGGG
>NW_015182501.1:0-431 GCF_001447785.1 Gekko japonicus
GGACAATGCAGCACACGGGAAGTTGGTTACTGGTGGATCACCCCATTCCTCCTGCCATCGGTGCGAGGTGCAATTTGGGGACATGAAATCCACCCTCCCCTCTTCCCACAATATGTAAGGGTCATGGGAGAAAAGCCACGGGGCTCCCAGGACAAGGGCAAACTGCGATTCAGGTGCTACTATAAAAGTTCTTTGTTCCCAATATTCCCCTGCCCCCAACCAAAGTGGCATAGTCTCGTGAGGGCAAGGTTTCATAGGCGCCCCGTCCATCTGGGTAAAAATGATAGGGGATTTCAGTTTCTTTATTCCGGCTTCCAACCCCGCTACCACCCTGGGGCTGATCAAATCTCTCCCACACCCCGAGTCAATGAGTGCTTTCACTCTTACCTGCGTTCCCAAAAGTGGATTAATCAACGACACAGTCACGAAAA
>NW_015182502.1:0-430 GCF_001447785.1 Gekko japonicus
GGGACTTTGTGTTGCCTCCCGGCGCGCGCTTTTGTGTGCGCGCACCACATGCACATGACGTCACTTCCACATGCACATGACGTCACTTCCCGCCCCAGCGTGATGACGTTACAGGGAAGTGACGTGCATGCGGAGGTGGGGTTTCCCCCGGGCCCCGATTCCGCGGGGGCGGAAATCGGGGCTCCAAAGCGGGGGGAATTCCGCCCCCCGGGGGGGATTTGGCAGCCCTACCCTCTGTGGTCCTTTCCCTCCCCAAACCTTTCCCTCTCCAGGCAGCAACCCTAAATACCCAAGAATTTCCCAACCTGGAGCTGGCAAGCCTAGCTCTGTCCACGTGGTTCCACAAAGGGTTGCCAAGTCTCCTCTGACCACCTGCGGGGGTTGAGTGGCCAGCTCCAGGCTGGAAATCTCCTGGAGATTTGGGGATGGA
>NW_015182503.1:0-418 GCF_001447785.1 Gekko japonicus
CCCCCCCCAAACAAAAAAATCCTGGCCACCGAGCTTGAGAGGCTATCCTTTCCCCCTTCCTTTCAAAAAGCGAAGCCCACCCCTCTTTGGGAATCTGGCTGTCCTCAGGCACCTGGCGGAACAGTGTGTTGTGTGAAGTGGGTGAGAGCTCTGTAGCATTTGCTGTTTGTGGTACAAATTACTGCAAACCATGGGCACAATCAAGCACTGAGACGTATACTTCAGATCATCGAAGGCTGTTAATCTGTGAGCACTGATTAAGGGTGTTTGCTGCGTCTTCCATTTGATAAAGTAGGTTTTAACACACAACTGCCACAGCAGCAGGAGCATTAGAGCTGATGGACCTAGCCATGGCCTATACAGAGCTGTATCTCTGCTCTCTTATTCACCACGGTAGGGACCTAACAGAAGCAGAAGA
>NW_015182504.1:0-436 GCF_001447785.1 Gekko japonicus
GAGCCAACCAGAAGCTGCGCCGTTCTCAAGAAAGCTCGTGAAGACGAGCGTGTGCCAGTTGCAGTGGCGTGCACACTCATAGAGACTGTCAGTTCCATGATACTAGTTGTCGTTCTTGTGGAAAGTCGGGCCACATTGTTAAAGTCTGTCACTCGTCGCACGGTCATCCTGCACCTGAAGTCTTCCGTCATCTGGAAAGATCTTCGAGTAAGTCTCACCACTCATCTCGTTTTTCATCCTCTCATTTGTTCAATCGATGGTTGAAATACAGCAATGAAGCAAGAGTGTCAGAGGACTACACCAATTGCCTGTACATCCACCAAGGTCTTCACACATGTCCCAAGACCAAGGTTACTGTCTTCCTTGAAGGTCGCACTTGTCAGATGGAGATTGATTCAGGTTCCGCACTGTCAATTGTCTCATGGAACACATTTCA
>NW_015182505.1:0-413 GCF_001447785.1 Gekko japonicus
ATAACCGGAGCTGAAAAATAACGGACTGCAATGTCAACAGCATCAACTAATAGTATTTTTATTGTATTTAAGGGCAGGTAAGTGTCCAGTAATCCTTATGATAATCCTGTACAGTAAATCAACATTATTACTTCCCTCATGCAGATGGGGTGGGGCTGAAATTGATAGGCAGTCGTTTGTTTAAGGTCATTAATTGACCTGTCTGCCCCTCCCACAGAAGAACTGGAGGAATTAGCCTTTGCAAAATCATGGTGCCATGGGATTATAATCTGACTCTGCTTTGGAGTTGTTCGGTGCAACTTTAGAAGGGCAACTCTGGTAAATGAGAATGACTAGAATTGGGCTTCCTGGTGAGGACTCCCAGATGGTGTATGTAGAGTTCATTATCCATGGAGGAACTCTTGCAGGAGGAT
>NW_015182506.1:0-420 GCF_001447785.1 Gekko japonicus
TTAACAGATTCAAGGACCAAACAGGGATACAATCTTAGTTTATATGGTTAACGTTTGTTTAGGTTTAATTCTGGGGGGGGGATGGGGGGACATAGCGAAGGAAATAAATATACCAGAATTGGAGACTGATGAGCAGACGTGTCCTTAATTGTGGAATGCTGAGAGTAATGAACTGAGGCCCTGCCATTATGCTCCATCCGTCTCCTCTCTAGAGTCGAGTCAGAGACCTCCCTCAGCTGTTCTATCGGGAAGGTTCAAGAAAATTCCCTATAAAGATAGATTGTGCCCCTGTGGGATGGGGGAAATTGAATCCATTGGACATGTGCTATTGTACTGTAAAATCCACTATGACATCTGTGTTGTTTATATTGAACCTGTGTTGGACCCCCCCTTGGGCCAATCTGATGAGCATAAATTTAG
>NW_015182507.1:0-471 GCF_001447785.1 Gekko japonicus
CCTCTGGAGAACAGGTCTACCCACCACAGACTACTATGTTGGTAGACCTTGTACTGAGCCTTAGAAAATATACCAGCAGTTTGGTGGAGGGGAGAATTCTTGCAGTCTGCTTTTTTTTTTTTTAGGGAAAAATGAAAACCAGGAATACAGGTCAAGTATAACCCTGCCTAACCTAACAAACAGGAAGCGGCTTAAATGTTATCAGCCTGCCCAAACTATGTATTTATTCAAATATTTATATCCCAGTTTTCCCTGTGACTCAAGGCAGCTTACAAATCATACTGAAAAGCATAATAGGGGTTTGCAAAATATATATATATATCATTTTCCTGGCTCCATTGTAGCTTATGTGGATCATTATACTCAATGGGCCCCATAGGCTATAATGGATAATTGATCTGGAGGTGTCTGGGGCTCTAAGTGGACTCTTTTCCCCTCTTCATCCCCCCCAAGTTTCAAAAAGATTGGACC
>NW_015182508.1:0-419 GCF_001447785.1 Gekko japonicus
TGCATGTAGGATAAAATCTTTTCCCCATTTCCTGAAATCATTTCTGTCTTACACAATGAGGCATGATTTTGTGGGAAAATTCATTGACCAAATGTAGTATCTGATCTTCATTTGAGACTAGCTTCACATCATGTCTCAGCACTTCTAGCCTTAATTTGCAAAATACTTCTTTCCATATAAAGGCTACATTGTTTTCTTGGTGGCCATTGGCTCTATAGAAGGGTCATTCTTCTTAAGGGAATGTGTCAGACCTGCTTTAAATATTGTTTTGACATGTCCTAGATAAAGCATAAGATATGTGTGTGTGTGATTGATTGAAAGAAAAGGGATGAGCAGAAAAGGGATGCTGAATCCTTCCTGTGCTATCACCTTTATCTCTTACATATCATTGGGTTGCCAGCAATGTTTCCTCTAAGCTG
>NW_015182509.1:0-406 GCF_001447785.1 Gekko japonicus
CCCAATCTGGGGTATTACTAAAATGAAGTTCTTCTAACATCCATGGATTTAAAGGCATCAGCAATCCCCTTCTTTCATTTGCATCCGACCAACTATGGTGTCGGAGGACAGTTTTACAAATACTACCAAAAAGACAGATAAGTTTGTTCTAGATCAAATCAGCCTGAACTCTCCCCTGCAAGCTAAAATGACTAGACTAACATACTTTCATCACGTTACAAGAAGACAAGAGTCACTGGGAAAGGCATTAACGCTAGGATAAATTGAAAGCAGCATGAAAAGAAGAAGACCCAACATGAGATGGCTTGACTTAGTCACGGCCCTCAGTTTGCAAGATCTGAGCAAGGCTGTTGATGAGAGGACTTTTTGGAGCACATTGATTCATAGGGTCGCCATAAGTTTGAAG
>NW_015182510.1:0-396 GCF_001447785.1 Gekko japonicus
ATTCACAAAGTGGCTTCTCTTATATGAGGCTTAACTCTGTACTGACTGAAGTCCTAACACCTCCAGCTTTCTCTCAGGCAGACAGGAAATGATCCGAGCTATCCTGTGGGGAACCGATTCTAAAGTACAGAGCCTGTGAAATGTGATCCATAACATTATAACCATTATTATTCCTGGAACTGTTACGGCTATCTTTGTTTTATATTGTGTGCTGAAAAAAATGTAAGAGACAACAAATTATTTATAACTTACCAGTTCTGAAGCCCTTTGTATCTCCTTTCTGAAAACGCTTCCCTAAAACAAAATATACTTATGCGTTAGCTATTATACCTACTTGTTTTGGATATATAATGATCTAAGGCAGGGTTGTCAAACATGTGGACTGGGGGCCGGATC
>NW_015182511.1:0-427 GCF_001447785.1 Gekko japonicus
CAGTAAACCATTAAAAACAGTATAAGAAAACATTAAAACCAGCTAACAGATTCAAAGATGAGTGCTAGTTTTGTTGATGAATCCCCAATGGCTACCCTATCGGCTCTCTCTTCCCATAACTGGCTCATAGGTCTTCTGCAGATGTCTATCAGGCGGCTGGCGCAGGCTGTTAGCACAACTTCCGGAGACAACAGGGCCTCCTATCCTAGTTGTTAATGGTGGTGGCAGCTCCAAAAGCCTGGTGGAAGAGCTCTGTCTTACAGGCCCTGTGGAACTGTAAGGGGTTCCGCAGGGCCCTGATCTCTTCTGGGAGCTCATTCCACCAGGATGGAGCCACCACCGAGAAGGCCCAGGCCCTGGTTGGCAACACCCTGGCTCCCTTAAGACTCGGGAGGGCTAGTCAGTTCTGGGCCCCTGAATGCAGAGC
>NW_015182512.1:0-399 GCF_001447785.1 Gekko japonicus
GCAGAGCCTAATTTTTAGTGGTGTGGTGCTTGTGCGATGTAGTCTTGTTGTTTTAGGCCTGTCCTTGCTCAAACCTACATTCTTTCAAGAACCATATTCAGAACTGGAACTCATACCCTGTGTACACTCTAGACAAAGTTCCTTTCTTCTGCCTCAAAGGGTTCTTTAGGACATAAATGGAGTTCTGTCCAGTACTTTCCCCTCTTTTCTTGCTCCCCTTCAGATATACATTTAGATAGCATATGCTGTATATGTCTGTCCATCGGCTACCCACAAAAATTAAAGCTTATCGGAGGGGGCTCAAGCTGGGATGCAACATCTGTAAAAACAATTAAAATACAGTGATAAACAAGAAAATTGCTTGCAAACGAAAGTCCTACTAGATATTTAAGCTACAGT
>NW_015182513.1:0-448 GCF_001447785.1 Gekko japonicus
CAGCACATAAGAACCACAATCTCGAGACAAAAGTTCTACTTATGCCTTCTCCCTGAGATGATAGCCTTCCATCATCATCATCATCATCATCATCATCATCATCATCATCATCATCATCATCATCATCATAATCATCATCATCACCGACTGACATTCCATCATGTAAGCCCCGCCCACCGCTAGGGTTGCAAACTGTGGCAGGATTTGGTTTCTTGGTTCAGAAGTCCCATAAGCCTTTGCTCTTCTGCTGGCAGCTGAGGCGTAAAAAACGAAAGCCTTGCCCTGCCGATGCACCTTTGCCTGAATTCACATTTCATGGCTTTCAGAGCCTTAACATGTTTAGGTCTTTTTGACATCACAGTTGATAAAATACATCTAGGCGAAAGTTCATACTAGCTGTGTTACCAGAGGCATCCATGTTGGACTATTTTATGAGTTATGACTTGTG
>NW_015182514.1:0-388 GCF_001447785.1 Gekko japonicus
TCCCTGGCAGAACTTGCACCTTGCTAGGAGAGCTTCTCTATAGGTAGACTGTGCCCTGTTGCTTAATAGGCATCTCAGGGAATGATAGAGCTTGGAGAAACCCTCCTAGCACCATTGTCTGGGTTGTTATGGCAATGGTAGTTCTGCCATCCCAGGCTATGTTTAGCTCAGTGTCTCCTACGAGCTTTAGCAGTAAACTGTCACATGTGGGTTGCGATTAAATATAGCCTCTTCCTCCTGAGACCCTCTGCCGTTGCTGCACCTTACCTTGTTCATAGTGGGCCAATTCCCAGTGAGAAAGTCTAGCCTGGCATTAGGGACTGTGATGTGCACAGAGAAGTTGTGTGTTACCTGCTTGAGTTTTCACAAGCTATGCTTGGGGAACACA
>NW_015182515.1:0-272 GCF_001447785.1 Gekko japonicus
CCGGGGTTTTTCCGTGGGACCGCCGTTGTTGTGTGCAGTCCAGATCGCAAGGTAGTGATGGGCCTTTCAGGTTGCGTGATGTCACACCTTTCCGCAAAGATGTTTCACGCCTTACTCCCAATCATGTTTGGATGTGTGTGACCTGGCATATATGAATTTGGAGGTTGTGGAATAAGTGATGGGAGGAGGTGGGCAGAATCGAGAGGGTGCGTGCAGAGAACGGCGAGGATGATTGGGGGTCTAGGGACTGAGCCCTACAAGGAAAGGCTAAG
>NW_015182516.1:0-372 GCF_001447785.1 Gekko japonicus
ATGTTAGGTTTATGTTGTTTTAATGTTATGTGTTATAAGTTCATGTGTGATACTGTTGAAAATGTTATACTATACGTCAAGGAAAATGTTAAAAATCAATACAAGTTGTTAATAATAAAAAAAGAAGAGGAGCATGGGGAAATTTTGTCGGGGGAGAGGGGAGATTTCACCACTTCGAATATATTACTGCACGTCAACCCCGAACATTTGCTTTGCCTCAGAAATATAAGGGTTTTGCTTTCTACTAGCGTCTTATAGAACGTCAGGTTTATGTCGTTTTAATGTTATATAAGTTCATGTGTTATACTATAGAAAATGTTACACTATACGTCAAGGAAAATGTTTAAAAATCAATACAAATTGTTAATAATA
>NW_015182517.1:0-376 GCF_001447785.1 Gekko japonicus
CAGCTCTAGTGAGAAATCGCCCAAGGTTTCGCGCTTGCTTATCAAAAAGGACTGGCTTGCTCCAAGCTGTATTGCGACAATAGGAAGATAACTACAGAACAACAAGAGGAAGATAATTCCCGAAGAATGAAAACTTCTGAAGAAGTTGTAACACGGGACGAGTTTACAACTAGCCACTCATCTTGTTTTACAATAATACAAGGATGGGCCCATTTTGAAAATGGTGATATAAGATTATTTTAACAGTTGTTACTGTTGTTTTTTCCATGTTAATAATAATTGTGAAATGTGCATGTGGTTTTACCAAAATAAAGTAGAGTAGCCTTTATATCACAATGACTGTTTTTTGTATTTAGGATGCTTGCAGGAGTGTAGC
>NW_015182518.1:0-359 GCF_001447785.1 Gekko japonicus
CTTTCTTTTCTTTTCTTTTTTTAAAAAATGCTTGCTACATAAAAGTTTGACATATTACAACAATCGATGTAGTCACTACTTATTGGATTCAGAAAACTGATGACAGTCTCTTGAATGGAATGAGCACTCTGGAATAATTTGAAACATGAACTATCTTTTGGTTAGTTTGCACAGTTAAGTAATCCAGTAATATTTCAATTGCCCACCCACTCCTTGAATGAAACACAACACAAGTTATGGGTTAAACTGGGAGTTTTATTTATACATAAGCTGGTCTGCACCAACACATTAAAGCATGGGTTGCACTGGACTTGTAATGCAAGCCTTTCTAACCATATGGTTTTCCCCCCAACGAGCTT
>NW_015182519.1:0-357 GCF_001447785.1 Gekko japonicus
ACTCCTGTAACAACAACTACTTCCTGTAGATGTGGCAACCCACACTTCAGACTAACAGCAACCCTATGAAATAATGATGACCTCCCAAACAACCTACCCATAACAGCCTTGCTTGGGTCTTCCAACCTGGGGGCCGTGGCTTCCTTGATTGAGCCAATCCATCTGATGCTGGGGTCTTAGTCTTTTCTTGCCGCCTTCAGCTTTTCCTAGCAGTGTTGTCTTTTCTAATGATTCTGGTATTCCCATGGTGTGGCCCAAGTACGATAGCCTCAGCTGAGTCACTGTAGCTTCTAGGGGAAGTTGAGGCTTGATATGAAGCTCCTTCTTGGTCTTTTTGGCCGTCCACGGTATCCATAA
>NW_015182520.1:0-347 GCF_001447785.1 Gekko japonicus
GGGAGCCAGAGGCAGCTGAGCTGGAGCAGGGAGCCTTCTCTGTGCTGGCCCAGCTGTCTTCGGCTCACTGGCGTAGCTTCTTTAAAGGGGCTACAACAGGGAGTTGACATCTGCCCGGTTTAAAGGGGCTGCAGGAGGGAGCCCAAGACTGCAGAGCTGGCAGGGAGAGCTGTACAGCCAAGAGAGAGGGATATGTGAAGCACCTTCCCAGGCAATCCCATCTCTCTTTCTCTTGGCTGCACAGCCAGGAGAAAGGGAGATGGAAAGCCTCTTCCCCGGCGATCCTGTCTCCCTTTCTCCTGCCCATGGTGAGCTTTGGCTGGGAGAAAAGTGGAAGGGAGTCCCTT
>NW_015182521.1:0-356 GCF_001447785.1 Gekko japonicus
CCCCTCCGTCCTCTCCTGCCCTTTCCTCCTCACCCCCCGTGTGCCCGCGACCTGCCTGCGCATCCTTCCTCTGCCCTGCTGCCGCCACGCTCGCATCTGCCAGCAGCCCTTTCTCCGAGGGTACTGGGCCGTGCGTGCAGCTGGGAACCTGGGTGTGGGCCAGGCAGAGGCTTGGGGGGGGGGCACAGCACGAGCCCTGCCACAAGCCCCCGGCCCCGGCAGCTGCCCCACCCAAGGGTCTGCTGAGGCTGGCCCTGCCTGGGCAGTTTGCCATTCACGTTGTCACTCCATTCTGTATTCCCAGTCCCGCGACATTGTTCACTGGATAGCCTAAACCAGTGATGGCGAACCTTTTA
>NW_015182522.1:0-336 GCF_001447785.1 Gekko japonicus
GTGTGTGTGTGTGTGGGGATGCCCTGGAAGCGGGGAGCATCGCCCCCAATGTGCCGACATCATTGGAATTGACATTGTGCGCCATACCTACATCACCAGGAATTGATGTAGGCATACTGGGGGAGATGCTCTGGTTTTCGGGCAAAACTCTACGGTAAAATCTCCCTCAAACCATAGAGTTTTGCCCCAAAAGCTGAGTGTCGACTCCAACATGTCTACGTCAATTTGCCTGGGTAAGGGCTGCTGGGGGAATAAAGGAGGGAAACCTGAAGATGGGGGGGGCAGATAAATGTAGGTTGGCTGGGGTATGGGAAGGAGAGAAGGAAGCAGGAAAGG
>NW_015182523.1:0-418 GCF_001447785.1 Gekko japonicus
TGAGGGGTCTTTTTACAACAGTTAAATTTGAGATTTAAAAGGTATAAAGGCATGTCTGACTAAGTTAATAAAATGTAGCGTTTTAAGAGGTGGCATTGTATGTAAGCAATTTGAGGATCTCCTCTCATGGGTTTTTAGTTAGTAGTGGTTATCTTTCCTTTCTCCCTAAATGTAGTACCCATTACTTTTTTCATTGTAGTTTTGTAGTCTATATATAAAATGCAATTAAAAAATCCCCTTCGGGGGGCCAAGGCAAAAAAAGAAAAGAAGACACTTCAGATGTCATAAAAGGGGAGGAATCGGCTCAGGCAGTTATTAGGGGTCCAGTGCATCAGGGCTCTTTGCCGTACGATATCAGTTGGCATTCCCAGTGGTAATACCAGTGTGGGTGGTGGCAGCAGATCCAAAAGCCTGGTGG
>NW_015182524.1:0-321 GCF_001447785.1 Gekko japonicus
ACATCAGATTAAACCTTGGGAAGAATGCCGTAACTGCAAGAGTTGTTCATATGATGTCTAGGAAGGGGGATCCTCTATTTGGAGACTCCATGAGAAAAAGATTAAACAATATTCTAATAGATAGATAACCTTTATTGGCATGTAGATATTCTAATAGTGAAGTGTCACCCCATCTGAGGATGCTTACATCTAGAGATTGGAGTGGTGAGCAGACAAGATAGATCTTTTTGACAAACCTGAAGAATATCTCAGGTTTGCAGAAAAATCTAAACTCTAAAAATATTAAAAAAACAAAAAAAATGATAAAAGGAGTGCCTGTAG
>NW_015182525.1:0-462 GCF_001447785.1 Gekko japonicus
GGCACTCAACATCAAGTTTGAGCACATTCGATCAAACTTCTTTTGCCAGCTCTTAGGTGTCAAAAGGTGTGTGCCACACTTGGCTTTATGCATAGAATTGGGCCAACATCTTATTCAAACAAAAGGTTGGCTAGTATCCTTTAAATATTGGCTCTAAATTCATTTTAGAGCCTCTCCAAACTCTTTAATTTCAGGCTTAAAAAATGATATACACAGTCCCCTCTGTTTTTCAAAAATAGAAGAAAAAATTCATCAAATAGGGTTTTCGACTGATTACTTTCTCCAAATGGATGAAACCTCGGTTTTTCAATCTATTAGACAAAGACTATTCGACCTAGAATTAAGTAATTTTCGTCCTTCATGTTCGCATATCTACTCACAAGGCTCACCTTAACCTCTCTTTTGTGAGCTACAGACATTCAATTTGTGAGTGTGCTATTTGGCTACTGCATAAATTAGTTT
>NW_015182526.1:0-260 GCF_001447785.1 Gekko japonicus
GTAGATGTCCCAGAGCGGCAGCCATGATCCGTGGAGTGGTGCGGTGCACGGGGCACTGGAGCTCATTGCGCAGTGCGGTGCTGCCTAGATCTGGATCAGGCTTGTTTGTTGGGATCCCATCCTCATTGCCAGTGAAACATACTGGGTTCAGATGCTTATAGTGATAAGCTCATAGTTTATTAGTGATTCAGCAGGTAGAAAGAAGACTGGAAATCCCCGGCCGAAGCCGGATATTTAAGCATGCAAAAGGTTACACCCCA
>NW_015182527.1:0-254 GCF_001447785.1 Gekko japonicus
TCCTACTGTGGAATTTTGCATCGTTTAACGCGTCACGTTAACCATTTGGCTTTGCTTCAGTTCTGTTGTTTTTTTAAATTTCTGGTTGGCCCTACCACCCTGATCCTAATTTCACAGTTTACTGAATGTCTCCATCCCATGATTGTATTGACTCGCTCTGCGTAATCCACCTTGGGTCCCAATGAGAAAGGCGGACTGTAAAGAATGTGAATGAGTGAGTGAGGGCCGGCCGCCTCCGAGATGCCTGGCCGATC
>NW_015182528.1:0-236 GCF_001447785.1 Gekko japonicus
AGTGAGGCCAAAAGACACCCAGCAAGAATGAACCTGAAACTTTCTGATTCAGAACTTTGTCTCTGAATTACTTTAAACAGTAGTATAAAACAGCACAAAATCCTAAAATGCCATGTAAAATCTGATCAGATGTCTTAGTGATTAAGCTGGAATTAAGAATCCAGGCCACTGATGGGAGGCCAGCCAGAAGGAGGGGACGCCCACCAACTCAGCCAAAAGCCCAGTGGAAGAGCTCC
>NW_015182529.1:0-483 GCF_001447785.1 Gekko japonicus
CTGGCCCACCTCACAACAACCAAGAGAGAGAACAATGCGTCTGAAACAGACTTCGGTTTCCACATTCAGGATGAAACTTTGAAAAGATTCGAGAGAAGGAAAGGAGAGGGTCTGGAAGAAGAGCCTCTGCTGGACCTACAGAAGGTCCCGGGTTCAATCCCCGGTATTTCCAATTAAAGGATCTGGCAGTAGGTGATATGAAAGACCTCAGCCTGAAACCCTGGAGAACCGCTGCCAGTCTATGTAGACTGTGGCTATATCAGTGGCTATTAGCCACAAGGTATAGATAGGAACTCTCAATCTGGGGCAAGTGATGCTCTGTATTCTTGGAGCTTGGGGGGGGGCAACAGTGGGAGGGCTTCTAGTGTCCTGGCCCCACTGCTGGACCCCCTGATGGCACCTAGTATTTTTGGCCACTGTGTGACACTGTGAGTGTTGGACTGGATGGGCCACCGGCCGGATCCCACATTGGCTTCTCTTATG
>NW_015182530.1:0-295 GCF_001447785.1 Gekko japonicus
TTTTGTTACACTGGAAAGGAGCCCCCCCCATCTGTATTAACCTCTGTGGGAGGGGAATCGGGGTACAATTTCTGGAATTTTAAAAAAGTATGCATGCAGCCCCTTGAGGCTTAAAAGTGGTGTATAACTACTGGCCGGGTGGTTCCCACTGTTTCAGTGCAGGATCGAAAGTGAGAGGGAGCCCTCCCCCCTTCTAAGCAAAATCTCTGGGTCAGGAGTCATCAGGCTCAAAAACGTGGTCAAAAAACAATAGCGCCAAAGTGGGGGTCAGTAGGTTATTTCCCCTCTCTGTAGC
>NW_015182531.1:0-434 GCF_001447785.1 Gekko japonicus
GGGGGATGGCACTGGGAGGGGGGTGGATAACAGTTACCTTTTGGTGGTTGAAATCACAGGGGTGATTGGTTCTGGACTTAAGAACATAAGAGAACATAAGAACCTAAGAGACGCCAATGTTGGATCAGGCCAAAGGCCCATCCAGTCAAACACTCTGTGTCACACAGTGGTCAGAAATACCAGGTGCCATCAGGAGTCCACCAGTGGGGCCAGGACATTAGACTTTTGGGGCCTTTGCTTGAACCCCGTATATCTATTCCTTCCCTGCCCCTTAACCTCAGTTCTAACACAGCCAACGTACAGGCTGGATCCTATCAATGTCTCAATAAACTTATCCTTCTTTGAAGTGAATGTTGTTGAGAACTGATTTCTCCCAAGAGTCTGACAACAGCCATGGTTGGCAGCTATATTTATTTATTTATTATTTCAACTTG
>NW_015182532.1:0-506 GCF_001447785.1 Gekko japonicus
TTGCACTGTGGAACGTGTTTAGATGCACTATATTATATAATGCCGCCAATGATACACTAATGGGTTTAAACTGTGGAACGTGTTTAGGTAAAGGTAAAGGTCGCCTTGCTCGAAAGCCAGTCGAGTCCGACTCTAGGGTTGCGGTGCTCATCTCCATTTCAAAACTGAAGAGCCAGCACTGTCCGAAGATGTTTCCATGGTCATGTGGCCGGCATGACTAAACACCAAGGCGAATGGAACGCTGTTACCTTCCCACCGAAGCGGTACCTATTTATCTACTTGCATTTTCTTGCTTTCGAACTGCTAGGTTGGCAGGAGCTGGGGCCAGAGATGGGAGCTCACTCCGTCATGCGGCAACTGGGGACTCGAACTGCCGAACTACCGACCTTCCACAGCCTGCAGTTCAGCGTCTCAACAACTTGAGCCACCGCAATGTGTTTAGATTAACTTTATTATATCATGCCTCCAATGATACACTAATGGCTTTAAACTGATTATGTGTTTTA
>NW_015182533.1:0-570 GCF_001447785.1 Gekko japonicus
GTTACGGTGATGTGGGTTAGGGTAAGGATAAGGGTTAGCCTTATTAGGGTTAAGGTTATTAAGATTAGGGTTGTGGTGAGGGTCAGGGTTATGTGGGTTATGGTTAGGCCTAGGCTTAGGGTTATTAGTGTTATTAAGGTTAGGGTTAGGGTTATTAGGGTTAGGGTTGGTATAAGGGTTCTGTGGGTTAGGGGTTAGGGTAAGGGTAATGTGGGTTAGGATAATGATTAGGGTTAGGGATATTAGGGTTAGGGTTAGGGTTAGGGTTATTAGGGTTAGGGTTGGTATAAGGGTTCTGTGGGTTAGGGGTTAGGGTAAGGGTAATGTGGGTTAGGATAATGATTAGGGTTAGGGATATTAGGGTTAGGGTTAGGGTTAGGGTTATTAGGGTTAGGGTTGGTATAAGGGTTCTGTGGGTTAGGGGTTAGGGTAAGGGTAATGTGGGTTAGGATAATGATTAGGGTTAGGGATATTAGGGTTAGGGTTAAGGTTAGGGGTTAGGGTTGTTTGGGTTAGTCTTCTTAGGGTTAGGGTTATTACGGTTAGGTTTAAGGTTCCAGTTAGGGTTAT
>NW_015182534.1:0-478 GCF_001447785.1 Gekko japonicus
ACCTCTTTTTCTATGAGATGACCCCTGGCAGACCACTGTCTGACGCAGTATAAGGCAGCTTCGTACATCGATATACGAGTGCCCTCGTCAAATCCCTGAAGCGCTGCTACATGGAAGAGGACAAAGAATTGTCCTCAGATAAGCTGCTCCAAAGAATCAGGCTACATCTAAGGGGCTTACGTTACAGGAATAGCCCTGACCTGGATAGCCCTGTCTAAGCAGGGTTGGCCTTGGCTAGTATTTGGAAGGGTGACCTCCAAGGGATACCAGGGGCGTGACACAGAGGCAGGCCATGGCAAACCCACCTCTGAAACGTCTCTTGCCTTAAAAAGCAAGTCTACCTCGCCACCGAATGGGGCATAATGCTAAAGAGCTAGAACTTCTGCCTGCCAGACAATCTTAGGATCTCCTGGCTATTCTACACCCAATGTCACATGATAATTAATTGCTATTACAGGAATAGCGATTACAGGTAGAT
>NW_015182535.1:0-443 GCF_001447785.1 Gekko japonicus
GTATTGGTATTTGGGTATATTCGGGAATATCGAAAAAAATTGGCTTTATTATACTTGAATCTGGGGGGAAATGAATTTTCCCCCCTGCACACCCCTAAACATAAGAGATGCCAATGTTGGATCAGGCCAATGGCCCATCCAGTCTGACTCTCTGTGTCACACAGTGGCCAAAACCCAGATGCCATCAGGAGGTCCATCAGTGGGGCCAGAACTCCAGAAACCCTCCCACTGTGCCCCCCCCAAGCACCAAGAATACAGAGCATCACTGCCCCAGACGTAGTGTTTCATCTATACCTTGTGGCTAATAGCCACAGATGAACCTCTGCTCTGTATGGTTTATCCATATGAGGTCTCTAGAGCTTTGCACAGCTGTTTGGTGGGTCTTCACCCTTCACCCTCAGTCCTCTCCTCCTTCTCTCCAACAGCAGCTGCCGACCAGTCTC
>NW_015182536.1:0-394 GCF_001447785.1 Gekko japonicus
TAAAATTTCTTTATTTATCAGTATCATCAGTGTTAGTACCTTTTAATATTAGAAAGTTTTATATGGTTTTAGGAATATTTAGACTGTTTCTTGTGAGTTATATTCTTTTCGTAAGGCGCCCCGAGCCGGCTTTGGTTGGGAGGGCGAGGTATAAAGCAGAAAATAAATAAATAATATATAAACATCCATCCATCCATCCATCCATCCATCCATCCATCCATCCATCCATCCATCTATCCATCCATCCATCCATCCACCTACCTACCTACCTACCTACCTACCTACCTACCTACCTACCTACCTACCATCTGTCTATCTATCTATCATGTATCTCTCAATCACTTATGTGTCTATCATCTATCTACCTCTCTACCTATCATCTACCTATCTATCA
>NW_015182537.1:0-779 GCF_001447785.1 Gekko japonicus
AGTGGGAAAGTGCATTGCTGGTGGAAATGGCCACGTCTAGAAAAAATTCTGGGACGTGATCTGCTGACACATCACGCAAATAACCGGACACTCTATCAAAGGTAAAGGTTCCCTTGCTGAAAAGCCAGTCGAATCCGACTCTAGGGTTGCGGTGCTCATCTCCGTTTCCAAGCCGAAGAGCCAGCTGTTCGAAGATGTTTCCGTGGTCATGTGGCCAGCATGACTAAACACCAAGGCACACGGAACGCTGTCACCTTCCCACCAAAGCGGTACCTATTCATCTACTTGCAATTTCTTGCTTTCGAACTGCTAGGTTGGCAGGAGCTGGAACTAGAGACGGGAGCTCACTCCGTCATGAGACACACTCAGGTCTCGAACGGCTGAACTACCAACCTTCCACAGCCTGCAGTTCAGCGTCTTAACCACTTGAGCCACTCTATCAAACTAACCCCTAAAACAATCCTACTACATCATGAAGACAACCCAAGGGTATCAAAGATCAGATGGGAACTGATACACAGCTTATTAACAGCAACTCAGACAGTACTGGCAAAACACTGGGAACTACGAACATTACCCTCCTTGTCCGAATGGTACTAAAAGATCACTTACTAATGGAGAAAATTACTGACCGCCTACTACAAACAGACATCGACCCAAGGCAAACCAACTTCACTGAAAAATGGTTTCCATTCATCACTCCTATTCTTGAACAAGAACCTGACCCTCCAAAATCAGTTCTGTCATCAACTATTATTCTTTTAGCATATCTATCATTT
>NW_015182538.1:0-503 GCF_001447785.1 Gekko japonicus
CTAGGAATCTCTGGAAATTCTATGGTTTTCCATGGAAGTGACTTCACGCTGTTGCTGACAACCAACCATCCCCATGCCCTGCAACCCTATTAGTTTGCTCTGGAGCTGTCCTTCCTGAGCTGAGACAAATATGTATGAGCCGGAGGCCAAAAAACTGTGAGCTAGCTCACACTAACTCAGCTTAGAGGGAACACTGCTGACAAGCACTCTGCTCACCTCCGTTTTATCCTTACAACAACCCTGTGAGGTAGGTTAGGCTGAGACTGTGCAGCTGGCCCAGGATCACCCAGCAAGCTTGCATGCTAGAGTGGGGGGTTGAATCAGGGTCCAGGGTCTCCCAGACCCTCATCCGGCACTCATAGAATCATAGAGTTGGAAGGGACCTCCAGGGTCATCTAGTCCAACCCCCAGCACAATGCAGGGAATTCACAAATACCTCCCCCTCCACACCTCTGCTGCTTCACACCCAGAAGTTGACAGAAAACCTCCAGGATTGCTTCCTG
>NW_015182539.1:0-380 GCF_001447785.1 Gekko japonicus
TGAGGCCAGTGTTGTGCCCATCACCCATGGGAACGTGGCCTTTCTGGGTAAGGATATTTCCTAGGTGCCAAAGGTGCGGAATTGCTGCCGTGGGGGTCAGTGCTCCCTCTAAGCTGTGGAGTCTTGTGAGCAAAAATCCTACTTTGTGAGCTTTGAGCGAGCGATTTGGTGACTGCTTAAATTAGTTTGCTGTGGAGCCCCATCCTTCCTGAGCTAAGGCAAAAATGTGTGAGCCAGAGGCTAAAAAACTGAACTAGCTCACAGCTCAGCTTAGAGGGAACACTAGTTGGGATGACGCATGAATCAAAATGTTGAACAGCAACACACCATTTTGAGGCCTGCCCCACTACTTGTGGCTCACTGGCAGAGCATCCGCTTGG
>NW_015182540.1:0-456 GCF_001447785.1 Gekko japonicus
GGAGAACACCAGGGCAGATGTCCATGTGCCTAGTTCTGGTTCTGAAGAAAAGAAGGAAGGTTAATGAGCCACCCCATTTCAGCCTTATTGTGCATTTTAACACATGGGTGAGTTCAGTCCTTGCATGCTGTATCACACTGGTGTGAAATCTGTTTTAGACTTTCATCCGACTGTGAGTGTCAACATCTGTGGGCTTGTCTATTATAAGTTGTATTTACTTGTTAATTTTATATCGTACTTCGGAAAAGTTCCAGATTCATGTACCTAACCTTTACAGCCGATATTATTACCTTCCTTCCCCAGATGGGGGAAGGAGGATGAGGTGACAGAATCGTAGCTTGCCTGAGAGCACCTGGTGGATTTGTACGACTGAGGATAGATTTGGGGACAGTCGTTCACAGCTCATGCAAACTATGCAGTACACAAATTTCCAGCTTTGGAGGAGAGAGTCGGAGG
>NW_015182541.1:0-489 GCF_001447785.1 Gekko japonicus
ACTTGTGTCATGGCCTTTGGTAGGTACGGGGGTGGGCACTCAATGAAACTGCTGAGGAGTTGGCTTAGAATAGTTAAAAGGAAGTACTTCTTCACCCAAAGAGTGATTAACACATGGAATTCACTGCCACAGGAGGTGGCGGTGGCTACAAGCATGGACGGCTTCAAGAGAGAATTGGATAAACATATGGAGCAAAGGCCCATCAGTGGCTATTAGCCACAAGGTATACTTAGGAACTCTCAGTCTGGGGCAAGGGATGCTCTGTCTTCTTGTTGCTTGGGGGGGGGCAACAGTGGGAGGGCTTCTAGTGTCCTGGCTTTTAATGAAGGGGGCTGATCTCCCCACACCCTTTTCATAGAGTGCTTTTAGACTGGAAACTGTCAAATTCACTTCATGCTGGTCAGTGCTTTGTTTGCATGCTCCAGACGGGTTTTTGAAGAAAGAATGTCTGTGTAAAGTACAGTCATGTCACAGCCAATTTATGGCAAC
>NW_015182542.1:0-532 GCF_001447785.1 Gekko japonicus
TACACAGTTTGTATTTTTCTGCGTTTCCCTGAACTACATCTAAATCCTCCTCTGAAAATTCAGCGGGAAACCTTAGGGTAAGGGTAAAGGTTTCCCTTGCACGAAAGCCAGTCAAATCCGACTCTAGGGTTGCGGTGCTCATCTCTGTTTCCAAGCCGAAGAGCCAGCGCTGTCTGAAGACATTTCCATGGTCATGTGGCCAGCATGACTAAACACCGAGGCGCACGGAACGCTGTTACCGTCCCACTGAAGCGGTACCTATTTATCTACTTGCAATTTCTTGCTTTCGAACTGCTAGGTTGGCAGGAGCTGGAACTAGAGACGGGAGCTCTCTGTTTACTTAAGATTTCTCTGTATGAAGGAGTTGGACAAATTTAAAAGGGGAGGGGAAAATTAACGAACGATTGCTAAATGGAGCCTCCAGGTTCAGAGGCAGTGTATCTCAGAATAAGCAGGGGGCCAAAAAGGGGGGAAGGCTATAACCTTCATGCCCCACTTGTGAGCTTCCTGGACACATGTATACCTGGCCACT
>NW_015182543.1:0-809 GCF_001447785.1 Gekko japonicus
GTATCCCTTTCCTGTAAATTCAGAATATTCAGCAGGTTTTTTTTAAAGGATTATTCTGGATCTAGACTGAGGTGGTTGTCAGGTAGCGTTTAGCAGATTTCTGAGCCAAACCCAGTTTCTGACTCTCTTGGGAATGTCCTCATTCTTCCTCCCTCTGGGGAATTGAAGAGGAAACATCCCCATTAGTTTCCCCAGATTGCCCTACTGCTCATCCTTCTTACTGAACTGGAACTCTCCTCCTCACCACATTCAGTTCTCTCCAGAGTCTTTGTTGGACTGACTGAGATACAAGGCAGAACAGACCATCCAGGCACCCTTAGTGACATTTCCATGTATCGCAGGAAACTTTTAAAGGCAAGATTCTTAACATGAGGCTACCATGTCTAAATCCGGAATCTTAGCAAGCCTGACAGAAACCTCAAATGACAGTCAAACATATGACTGCGGTCACACATATTAATTAATCGAATTTCAAACTATTTGCAATGCACTTTCCAGATCACACAGTAAAATCCAGTTGGAAAGTGCACTGAAAGTGGATTGAAAGTGGATAATTTAGTGTGTGACCACAGCCAGTATTTTCAGTACTGGTAAATTGCTCTGAAGAAATCTATTCTGGGCCAGTGAGGGGCTGTGGCTCAGTGGCAGATGAGCTGTAGTGCATACAGTAGGTTTCGGGCTCAGTTCCTGGCATCTCCAGGAAGAATGGTAGTTTGTTGGATGCAGTCTCAGGCAGACACCTTTGTATTCCTTCTGAGCTCAATGGACGGACGCTCAGGCATGTGTCTTCAGGGGAAATCTAGGGCTAT
>NW_015182544.1:0-658 GCF_001447785.1 Gekko japonicus
CAGTTATTCCCGGGATTTTTTCAGGACCCATTTGCTGGTATCCGAAGATATCCCTGATACCATCCAAGGATCTCAATATATCTGGAAAATACTGATAAGTTATTTTTCAAATATATATATTTAGACTGTATGCATCAAAATGCACATTGCTATATTCTCATCGTAGCTGCAGTGGCTCAAGTGGTTAAGACGCTGAACTGCTGGCTGTGGAAGGTCAGTAGTTCAGCAGTTCGAGACCCGAGTGTGCCGCATGACGGAGTGAGCTCCCGTCTCTAGTTCCAGCTCCTGCCAACCTAGCAGTTCGAAAGCAAGAAATTGCAAGTAGATAAATAGGGACCACTTTGGTGGGAAGGGAACAGCGTTCGCCTTGGTGTTTAGTCATGCCACATGATCACGGAAATGTCTTCGGACAGCGCTGGCTCTTCAGCTTGGAAGCGGAGATGAGCACCGCAAAACTCGAGTCGGACTCGACTGGCTTTCGAGCAAGGGAAACCTTTACCTTTTTATAGTCTCATCTCCCCCCCACACACACACACACTCCTCACTGTCCACTCCTGTTTGAAACATAAATTTCCCCCACAACATCATGGGACTGTTTTGTCCTTCTTTTCTGGCTTCATTCCCTTCGGTATATCAACACCTGGTGTGCGAGTCAAAT
>NW_015182545.1:0-495 GCF_001447785.1 Gekko japonicus
AACATGACTCACCAAGGACTGGCTGCTTGATATTGTTCAACAGCAGTTTTTCCATGAAAGCCAGTGTGGTGTTAGTGGTTAGAGTTTCAGATTAGGATCTGGGAGATCCAGGTTCAAATCCACACTCTGCCACCACGGACACAAGAACAAGAAGAGATTGGATTTATACCCCGCCCTTCACTCAGAGTCTCAGAGCGGTTTACAAACTCCTTTCCCTTCCCCTCCCCACAACAGAAACCCTGTGAGGTGGGTGGGGCTGAGAGAGCTCTGACACAAACTGCCATTTTTCAAGGACAGCTCTTATCAGAACTACGGCTTGCCCAAGGTCACCCAGCTGGCTGTATGTGGAGGAGTGGGGAATCAAGGAATCAAATCCGGTTCTCCCAGATTAGAGTCTGTGCACTTAACCACGACACGAAACTGGCTCCGAATGGTTGGTATCTACCAAATGGTTGGTATCTGCCTTTCATACAAGTGGTGCATATGATTTATATG
>NW_015182546.1:0-473 GCF_001447785.1 Gekko japonicus
CAATCTCTTTTTCTTCTTCTTCTTCTTTGCTTAAGGGGGGGGGGACCCCTTCCACACTTAAATGAATTTCTTCTTATCCTCCTTTCCGGCTATTCTGTATTCAGCGGCGGGTAGCTAGAATCACTAGCTCAGTTTGGAAATTAAATATCTGGGGAGGAAATGTTAATTGTATAAGATATTCATACCAAACGTCTTGAGTTCAACCCACAAGTTTATCAGCTTCCGGACATCCGCTGGGGCATTATGAATGTCAACTGTGTCCACCTCAGTCAGGTACAACTTCAGAGCACAGTACAGGAATTTCTATGCACAAAAGACAGAGATCACTGCAATGATACATCAGCAGGTGCATCAGTGCCCTGAGAAAGTACGCGACCTCTTGTGTCTGGAATGCAAAGTACTGTAATATAATGCAATACATAGTTACACCAACTATTGTAACTAAACTAATGATATTTATCTACTTATATTTA
>NW_015182547.1:0-464 GCF_001447785.1 Gekko japonicus
GGTATAAATCCAGTCTCTTCTTCTCTGATTCCACAAGGTTCAGGACTGGCTACATCAGGCTCCTCTTCACCTGAGGAATCTCTTTCCCCTGAGTAATCCTCAGTAGCGCTTGTCTCCGGCTGAGGCTGGCTTGTCTCAGTAGAGCTTGTCTCAGGCTGAGGCTGAACCATGACATCTGGCACTCAATGTTCCCTCTAAGCTGTGCAGTCTTGTGAGCAAAAAAAATCTACTTTGTGAGCTACTGGCATTAAAGTTGTGAGCGAGCGATGTGTCTGCTGCATAAATTAGTTTGCTCTGGAGCCCTCCTTCCTGAGCTAAGGCAAAAATGTGTGAGCTAGAGGCTAAAAAACGGAGCTCGCTCTTGTCTCAGTACAGCTTGTCTCAGGCGAAGGCTGAACCATGACATCTTGCACTGCATTGTTTAGTTTCATTTCTCAGGCCATGGGAGATAGTAGAGGATGTGA